>NC_056731.1:1780571214-1780788714 GCF_019279795.1 Protopterus annectens
ACCTAGGATATACATTCTACTGTACAATTCCCAGTTCTCCCCAAAAGACTTGAAAAACATATAAGAATAAAACTGCTAATTTATTGGATGACTTGCTAACATGTATATTTGCTGGGAAAGTGACATTGATAGCCATGTTTTGTTAGCTGTACTAGGATTCTTGTAATGACACTCTTAAGTATGGCAAAGATTTCTCCTGACACCACATCCAGGGCTGTGGACTAGCTGTTTAGTATTCTGGTTATTGTAGGTTGTATCCCCTTGTTTGATTTTCCTGTCGTCCCTTTTAACATGGGAACAGTCATTGTTCAGAGCTCCTTCAGGGAAAACCATCAGAAAAGAGGCTTGTATTTAAGCCAGCCTTTCCATGACCTTGCTCTTATTAACAGAGAATTACAAATGCCATGGTGCAGATGTTACAAAGATGTCTTGTGCAGTTCTTTTGTAGGAGTAAGCTCTCTACATTAAATTTAGTTAGATGCCCACATTAATACATGGACAAGTGGTCCTAGATCTCAAGAGGAGGAGGTAGTAAGGGTAAACCCTCTGACCTCACGCAGACAAAGGAAGTGATCGGATATCATAATACTGCTAACTCAAGGGTTTGGTTAAGTATCTGCTGAAAGAGAGAAGAGAAATAGAGAGAAAGTGAGGGAGAGAGGGGGAGACAGAGAAGAGACCAACAGAGACAACAAGAGAGAGAGAGAGAGAGAGAAGAGACCAACTGAGACAGCAAGAGAGACACAGAGAGAGAGACTGGCTTGAAATATATTTCTTCCATCTGCGGGGGTCTTACTGCAGGCTATAGTTCAAGTCATGTAATGTTTTTGTTCTCAGTAAGTATAAACAAAGGCACAAAGAAACATGCACTCATGCACAGACAGACCAGGGCTTAAAGTCAAATTTCTTGAACTCAGATGCTTGTAAGAGTATATATCATAACAGAATCAGTTAAATTATATGTGTGTGCGTGTGTGTGTGTGTGTGTGTGTGTGTGTGTGTGTGTGTGTGTGTGTGTGTGTGTGTGTGTCACAAGCAAGTGTATATAGATATATAGTCAGAGAAAGAGAATTTATAAAATAGTTATATATTGCTGCTCAAACATAAGCGTGCATGAATAAAAATACACAATGTATATCAGCACAAGAAGCATATATATAATATATATATATATATATATAGCTAGATAGATAGATATATATATATACTGATTTCCTTTCCTACTTCTTATGAACTAACCACATAACCAATAGAGCTGATTTATTTGCTTAATAAAAATAAAAAAATATTTTTGCTTAAGAATTTATCCTATAACTACAAATGCTATATATGGAAATGATTTACTTATTTTCAGATCAGATTATGAAGAAGGCCATGCATTTCACGTTCTGTTGTCTGAATTAATCCTATTATACCCCTTGTTATTGTTATTGTGTACATACTTGCATATTTCTTTGAGTTAGGTATAATGACACATCTGGGCTAGGCATATATTTTCCAACCATTAGCCTGTAAAAGAATCAAATAATCTTGGTTAGAAGTCCTTGCTTAATACCGTTCTATGAAGACCATATTAAAGCATGCTTCAATTTTGATCAGAATGTACACTCTGATCATAATATTTGTAGGTTTATTCTTTTTTTTTAATCAGGACAAGTGCCAATTAATGCTTGTCAGCATGGAACATGCACATTTTAAATCCAAATCCCTTATCACCTTTCAGTGCCTTGAAGAGAAAGATTCATGTCTAAATAATGTTTGACTAATGCCTTTAATATGCAGTGCAGTCCATTATTTATTGTTGAAAGATCCTTTTTCTTTCAGCTTAGCAGCTGTCCGTGTAAATGTTGTGTCAAAGAAAGCTATATGGATGAAAAGAAAAGAAGGGCCTTCCACAAATCTGCAGAAAATTCTCCTGGTAACAGCATCAGTACATTTTATCTCAGAATTAGGGTTGAGCAAAAGGGTATGCAGTATGCACATATGAGCAATTTGTTTTTATTTTTGCATTCTGCACAGTGGGGGGTTGACTAGGATATATTCAGGTCAGACAATTCAGTATAACTGCACATGACAGAATTCTCTTCTTCCACTCTTAGATGTGTACGGTCATTAAGATACACTGTAACATAGTAATGCACTATTTACAAAAGGTATTCTGCAGTGCCTCAAGCAATTCATAAATTAGCATGTTAACAGCAACATAATTCTTTTTCAGTGCAATAGTGGAACCTAGTGGCAGCTTTTAGAACATGAGCCATCTGCAATAAAATTACAAAGCATGGCCATACGGAAAATAGTTCATAAAACATTGCACTCATTGTTGGTGGGAAACACTAGTTAAAACCAAATCAACTGATGTACACAGAATACACACCACATGTTGCATGTAACAGGATGTATTTATCCAGCTTCATGTAAGAAATATCCTCTAAAATAGGCCTATGTTTGTCTCTTAGTTATCTTAGCTCCGTATTATGAATTCTGTAATGGACAGTTTAAAAATGTGTGCATATCCCAGTAAATTTGATATTGAAAGACCAAATATTACTTAATTGTACAATTAGACCAAAATGATTTGGGCTAGTTCTTCACATTTCATCAAAATATGTTAACTATCCTAAGTCTTATTTTTACTGCTTGGTCACTGAGAGGAAGAAGATGAGAGCATGAAATGCATACTTTATTTATAAAAATGAAAACAATGATTTTATAATTAGAAATTTCTGGTAAAAAATCAGAATGAGAAAAACCCCATATAACTCTATCACACCACAGAGTATAATATATTGTCAGATAAGAACGTTTTCATTACTTAACACCAAATGGAGAATATGGCATAAAACAGAAATCAGGCAAGATGAGAAAGATAATTAGTATGTTTCATACAAGTCTAAGGTGGAGGGCAAAATTGTTATTGCTTGTACCTTAGTAGTGAGACCTGCAAACATAATTGAAAGCTACTGATGTTGCTAAAAAACAGTCTTTTGAGCAAACTATTGAAAAGAAAAAAAAATAGAGCAGAGGTACAGATTCCCTCAATTACTTCACATTAACTGTGTAATGAATGTGAGGGAGAAACTGTGGAAGTATAAATTAGAGAGACATTTCCAAGTGTTTAGTAGCACTGGATGACAAATGGATGTAAAAGTATAAAATGGACAGAAAATTAAGCACTAATGATACTGAATAAAACTGCAATACTCAATCAGAAATTAACAAATGATGTTGTTTATCTAAGCAACACATTTAGTTTAGTTTGTAAAATAATCTATCAGTCTGTTAAGAAAGTAATTTATCTGCAAGGCACAGTCTTGAAAATCCTGGGCACCTCATAATAAAACAAATCTGGCTAGGGAATAAAATGCACACACGGACATGTGCACTTACAAGCACGTATACACACACACACACACACACACACACACACACACACACACACACACACACACACACACACACACACACACACACACACACACACACACACACACACACACACACACACACACACACACACACACACACACATTTATATAGTCATTGTGCACTACAATAACACTGGTTCGGAAATGTATGTGGTCATTTGTAATGATTATGTTGCTTTTTGGGATGGCTTGTTTATATATGTGTCTCATTCAGTTCATCATTTTATCAAATGTTCATTTGTTCATAAAGTGAAATACAGGCATGTCTTCCCAAACATTCATTTTACTGAACACCTGTTTTGCCAGGTGTCCATCTTATTTATTATTTATTTATTTATTTATTTTACATTTGTTGACTGGGTTAGACTGGCTGGGCAGGTGCCTTTTTTCAGCAGTGACCCGGCGTGAAAAGCTCCATTTAGTACAAGTAAAAATAAAAATACAGCAGTCAAGTATTAATATACCACAGCTTCTTCTAACAAATAGTGTACGCAATGAAAAAATATATATATTAAAAACTCTAAAACAGTCTATATAGTACAATCACAACAGAAAAAGTAGACTACTTACAATGTTTACAATACGATTTGATTAATCAGTAGTTTAGAATAAAGGCTTTCTAGAGTAAGGGAATGGAGGGATGCACAGTGGAATAGTAGGCTAGAACTGAAGAGGGAGGAAGAGGGAAAATATCCCATCTGTCCCAAATCTGGACATCTCAAATGTCCATCTTGGTGAATGAGGCAAGTGGGTTCTAACTGGGATGGCACTGCGTGCGGTGCTTTTGTTTGTGAATTAGGCATTGCAGTAAGAGCTGGGTAAGGGTTTAGTGCATGTGTGTGTGTGTGTGTGTGTGTGTGTGTGTGTGTGTGTGTGTGTGTGTGTGTGTGTGTGTGTGTGTGTGTGTGTGTGTGTCTGAGTATTTGCAGATTATGGTAAGCCTAAGGGTTACATAAGGGGATAGATTTATTGTTTTGCAAGATTATTTACATATAGTGGTGCCAGAGCTGTCTTGTGTTGTAGTAGTGTTACAAAAGGTTTTTTTCTAAGGTAAGGCATAGAGTTAGGATTAATGGCAGAGGCAGGGATAAAGTTTGAGTCAGGATTACCATGCTTAACTAAAGTGCTGTAAGAAAGTAAATGAATGATGTAAACATTCTTTTTTTATTTGGTTGATTAAGATGCATTTTATTACAGTCTACAGAAAGATATCAGTGTCCACTAAGTTACTGAGCAGTAGAACCCTAATGTCACTGTAGCTGGCATGAACAGTGCTCTTAGTAAAAAAAAAAATGGTCTCCCCTACACATGCTCAAGGAGATATTGATCAAGCTTCAGTTGCATGGGAAAAAAAGATGAACAGCATATGCTGTTTCGCACAGGAAACCATTGCTGGTGCTGTTTTTAAGTGTACGCCAGCAATGATTTACATGTTTTTGGAGATTTCTCCCTTTTTTGAGTTGGTACAATCATGGAGTTAATATATATAAGTTCGGAGTGGGGGGTTGTGGGTGGCTTGCAAAAAAATAAAATAATTTTTTTTGCTCTATTGACTATTAGGCATTTTTTGTGCTTTTAACATGTCGACTTTCAGGAAATCAGTGTTACATAGTAGAACCAAGAAATCTTTTTTAATGGATTACAACTGTCTCAGTCTCCCAGTTTGTCAGTGATCTTTACACTTGTGCCATCTGTATTAAGTACATTACACTGAAAATAATTTTCAGCACATTGGCATGGATAATTTCTAAATTGCAATTTTATGTGGCCATTGAAGAAACATGATGCCATGTTACTCCCTGTCATCTATTTTGTGACCTTGCAGTAATGTAGGGAAGATTTTTGACTATTGCACCTTGAGTAAATCACGGAGTGCATGTGACAAATACAGGCCCAAAAACAATTAGGTTTCTGTGCTATAATAGCTCTTTTTACTTATTTGTCTGTGAGAGACAGCGTGATATAGTTTTGCCATACCATTCTACAATCACAGGGAACTATGCTCTACCAGCCCTCCATCGGTCTCCCCTTATGATGCCGCATCTCTTTCTTGGCAAATGGATGTATGTTACTACATTGCAAGGTTCTCAGCATTGTACTGTCCTGTTCTTAGCAGAACTGATCTGAATGTCAAGCCTAGATTAAGCTCAGTGGTATGATTTACAAAACATATGTTTGCTTTACCTTATATCCCGTTGTCATTCCGTATTCAATAAAAATAAAATGCTTGAAAAAACAGGCCTTGAAAATGTATTAACTAAACTTTATGAAACGATTAAATCAGAATTTGTTGATACTATTATCATCAATTGCAATTAACAAGTCATCATTATTATGATTTCATGTCAGACACGTGTGCCAGGATCAGATGAGTAGACAATTTCTGTCAGACAAGTGGCTTTTCATAGGTTCATGTTCTGTATGACATCTTGACTCTGAAAAATGAGAAGACTTTTTAGCAGGATAATAATAATGCAATGTGTAATTATTGCATGTCGTACAAAGAACCATGAACTACACTGCTCTACAGTACCTACAACTGATGAAGGTTTCTTCTAAAGGTCTTGAAGAACAAAATCTAATTCTCAAAATTGTGCATTATAAAGGGAACTGCAACTGAATGTGGGAATCAACAAGTTCACTGAAGCAACTGTCCATGAGTGTCTCTTTGACAAACTCATTCATGCTTTGTCACTTTATCCAATATTGTATCTTAAGGGAAGCAGAACTTAATCCAGCACTCAGTGGGTACTAAGCAAATAAGCATGGTTGGAATGTTCACCTATTACAGCTTTTGACAAGCTCAGCTGAGCAAATGTAGACCTCTTAGCCATAGATTGCTTTAGTTAAGTCCAGAACAACTATGTTTTTGGAGCAGAAAATCTTGTTGAAATAATTTTCCTGACTACATGGTGTCTGTATTATGTGTGTGTATGTGGGTGGGTGGGTGTGGGAGTATGCATGCAAGCACATATGTGTATGTGTGTATAATACCTCTCAACATCTTAGACCAAGAAATCTGGACAAAGACATAAATAAAAGTGGGACAAAGACCCAAAAATAGAGACAATTTTTAAATATAACTCTTACAAACATAGAAAGTCAATAGAATAGCAGGTTTTGCATTAGCATGAATTATCTGAAGGGTATGAGATCTGAAACTCAAATATCTGTCATTATTTTCCAACTTCAATCTTTAATAGCGTGCCACTAATTTGCCAGAAAACCACAATTTTCTGAAAAATGGGCCAGAAATATGAAGCGAAAATCTGGACATTCTGCAAAAATCTGTACAGTTGAGCGGTATGGACTGTGTGTGTGTGTGTGTGTGTGTGTGTGTGTGTGTGTGTGTGTGTGTGTGTGTGTGTGTGTGTGTGTACATGTGTGTGCCAGTATGCATGCATGCACTCCTGTGTGGGTTTACCTGAGGGAAGTCTTACGGGAATGCCTCTTTCTCCCAAAATTATGTTGCAAATTCACAATTGATTATATTAAGTACAGATGGTGAAATAGTCACATCTCACTTCACTGGAGTTTGAGGAAGCCAACATAAAACTAATCTGTGTTGTTTTATCTTCAGCAGATTTCCTGTCCCTTTTCTTGCCTCTGTTTGTCAAGACTGCAACTTCTGAAATATCTTTTTAAAGCACTATAGCAGAGCCACTGAAATATAAATATTTGAGTAACACTGATCATTGCACTTAGGCTATGGTTATAAAGTCTAATTACAGCTTGCTCTTGAACACTGTGTCTGTCAGCTTCTCAAATCTAGTACCTTAGATGCTATTTCAGTGTTTATTTTACACTGATGCATCAAGATAATGTGTGTTGTCACATTAATCAAACAAACAAAAGCACTTAAACCAGTGCATTAAACAATGTTATTATAAAATATCACAATAATACCATAATTCAAAAATAATAACGGAATGATATATTTAGTTGCACTGAAGTAAAAGTCTTATATTGGTATTTCATACATTCTCAAAAAAAAAAAAAACCCACCAATGAAGAGATAGATATTCATATTGGTATGAATTAAGGAAAAAGTTAACCAGCCCTTAGCTGGGCAAAGCAGAGAAATCCTGAAAGTAGGTATAATTATTCAAAACTCCTAACCTTTGAGGATTTCAGACTTACTTTGAGAACTTTTAACTGTTCTTCAGTTGCTATCCAAAGAGAGAATAAAGGAGTCATTAAGGAGGAATTATTTACTTTAGGTAAACTCACTCTTGGCTTTGTAGGACTTCATGCAAGATTCCATTGTGAGCAGACATGAACTAGAAGATTACAGAACAACTGTGATGTAGTCAAGTGTCCATGATGATTAGGATGCAAGTTAAAATTGCATTACAAGTAACCTTGTTGACCTTTCATCCTAATGACTCTGCTGCTGCTATCCCTCCATTCAAGTTCCCACATACCTCATAGGGTTAGTACAAGATTAGCCACCCTTGAGGGCCATTTTAAGCCTTGCCAATTAGGCCATGTGAGAATCAAACCCTGCACCTTGTATCTATAAGGTAAGCAACTTAACCATTATGCCAACTCCCACTCCAATATGCCTCCATTACTGCTTAGTTGATAATCCCAAATGCATTCCTTCACTGGGCAAGCCTGTGCTGAAGAATGAGGAACGTATGAGAAGCCATAGAGTTGGATCCATGAACCATTATTTCTAGCAGCAGTTACCACATAGTAGTGACAGGCAATGAGAGCAGCAGGCCCATCCCTCCTCCTTGAACTGCTGGATAGCAAGGTCTGTCTGTCTCCACCAGATGTCAAGCAGGGATCCTTCTGGGGCAATAGCTGGCCAATGCCCACTTCATCATATTCCCCCCAAATGATATTACTAGTGGCCCAAGCCATTTTCTGGCCTTAGCTCATCAGCCAACTAAAATAATTATTTTTCCACGAAAGGCACCACACTCTATAAAAATGCTAACTTCATGATCACGCAGACTGGGACAAAGGAGAAACTGCAAGAATAGATAGACAGATAGATAGATAGATAGATAGATAGATAGATAGATAGATAGATAGATAGATAGATAGACAGACAGACAGATAGATAGATAGATAGATAGATAGATAGATAGATAGATGGTATCCATTTGAAATTTTGAGATCCACTAGAGCAAGTTCAGAAACATGGAGACTAAATGGTCAAAAAACAGACTTAAATATAGTAAGTCTGAGATTCCCATTTCCTGAATTATTCCCTTTTTTCCAAGGTATGGTGATCTCAGAGTTGATATATATAGATTTGGGGGTGTGGGGGGCTTGCCCCCTGCAAAAAATAAGTTTATGGGAGACGAGTGATGTTTGAGACTCACTCTTCTCATGTAGTTTCTGTTTTTTTTTTCTTTTTTGGCTATAGCGAGTCTAGATTGAGTGATGTAGCTATATATTCAGTGGGATGTAGATAGTTTCCCTTTAAAAGTGTATAAAGTGTTTTGTGTTTCTAAAACTCTCACAGAACTTCAAAAAATAAATTGGCTACACTGATCAATTAATGATAAACTGATTGCCAATGACATTCTGTATAAAAGAAATTTGCCTGAGAGAAGCAAATCAGAAAGCTGAATTCAAAGTTGAAGGTATATTATGGGTTAGAACAGGGATTCACTCTACAAATTCATAGAGTTGGATAGCCCTGTCAGGGCTTCGTCTTGAGGCAAGTTTAGGTGAAGATATTTTGTTTGATAAGTTGAAGGGAAGGCCCAACAAGACATGTAGCAGTGCCTTTCTGTTTAACGGCCTGTGGATTAAGATGCTGCTTGTGTTTGAGCGGAAATGGTGAATTACTTGCACAGACTATAAATTTGTGTATTAAGGCATTGTATGTATATATTATATATAGACTTGTGAATACTGTGTCAAGCTGAGTGCGTTTCTTTTTTCATGCTTGTTTCTGTTTGGAGCAATAAACCTGCACTTTTTGATGAACTTGTGCCTCCAGTGTTTTTTAGACCTGCGCTGATGGCCTGTGTATGAGCATTTTCACCAAGTACCTGCTAAAATACCATTCTTGAGCATGCCTCAGCTGCCATGTGCATGACCTTTTTGAGTTAATGTTTCCCTTTTCAGTTTGTAACCAGAAGCGGGTTGCCTCCTGCTCCTGTTATGCTAGCCTCTGATGAGTTTTTTTTTTTTGCTGTTTCCTACTGTATTTTTTTTACCAACGATGATGGAGAACCTACTAAAGTTCTTACTAGATTCTAATGTGGATACTTTTCAGACACTGTTGCAACCGCATAATCAGTTCATAGGCAAGCTAACTTGATATCTACTCCTCAAAAATGTGCCTGCCACTAAGAAGTTAAGCAAATAAAGACCACACAGGAATTGAAGGTTATTCTTGCGTTATGCTGGTACTTCATCTGTTTCAAGTACGGAGCCACTTTTTCTTTATAAATAGGGAGGTAATCTTAACAGTTTATTTGAATATAATAAAGATTGCCCCATGCAAAAAAAGAAAAAAAAATAGTTGGAACATATAATGCAGAATGTGCTCCAAATGTAATTACATATGTAAAAGTGACACTACTGAAATACTGGTGTATGGTGTCATGAAATCAAATGTGTTGTGCAACTGTGGCATCAAAGTTTTGGTATGTTTAGCACTATGTACCTGCTGTCATAATATGTAAGGAAAACTGAAAGAAAACTTAGAAAAAGAATATTTGAACTTAATTACAACATCCAGAGGAAAGAAATAAACAATGCATTAAGTAAACGTACAGAAAGCTGTACAACTTTTGGAAAATGTTTTAGTAAATACCAGATGGAGTCCTTAGGAAGATAAATAAAATATAAAAGAATTGATCTGGCAGTTAAGTTTAGGGGCCAATGTACCCTCTGGAATTAATGAAAATATATTAATAGTCATTTTTTTAAGATTACATCCAGCATATTTTAAAAGCATGTGTTAAATTAACTTTTCCTTGGTACTAACCCGACCATGTTATTTTCTTTTTTATCATTATATTATCCATAATTTAATACTGTATATTGTGAAACAAGAATTTTATGGTATGAATATGTTAACTTTATTCATCAAATGTGTTTTAATAAGTGTGTGGGGCAGACATCTGTGATCATGGAATACTGGGATATTTAGTATAATTCACAACTGGTTTTGATGAAGTCTGTTAGAAAACGAATGTGCTAAACCTGTGTCATTGCAATAAATTAAATAAAATCACTGGCTTCAGTCCTGCCTGCATTCAAGTGTTTTCTTTATATACAGATAGATAGACATGAACCCAGCCACAGGGGGATACACAAGCCAATGTATTTCTTCATGCCTGTCATCTCAAGCCTGGACAAATGGGGAGGGTTACATAAGGAGGGGCATCCGGTGTAAATTTTTTGCTAGATCAAATATGGGGACAACAATGCAGATTTCCATAGCAGATCGGTCGAGGCCCGGGCTAACAACGGCCATCTCCAGTACTGTTAGCCAAGAGGGTGCTGCTGGAAATTAGGCTATTGTTGGCTAAAGGAGAAGAAGAGAGGGAAGACATGACCAGAAATAGGAGGAGAGGAGGAAAGTTAGGAGTGTGGAAATGAGGGTAGGAACTTTGAATGTTGACAGTATGACTGGTAAATAGAGAGAGAGAGAGCTAGCTGATATGACTGAGAGAAGGAAGGTTGATATATTGTGCATTCAGGAGACCAGATGGAAGGGGAGTAAAGCCAGGTGTATCGGAGTTATGTTTAAATTGTTCAACCATGGTGTGGATAGAAGAAATTGGGTAAGGGTTATCCTGAAGGAACAGTATGTGAAGAATGTTTTGGAGGTGAAAAGAGTGTCAGATAGAGTGATGTTTATGAAGCTGGAAATTGATGATGTGATGATGAATGTTGTTAGTGCATATGCTCCACAAGTTGGATGTGCAATGGATGAGAAAGAAAAATTTTGGAGTGAGTTAGATTAAGTGGTGGCAAGTGTACCCAAGGGTGAGAGAGTGGTGATTGTTGCAGATTTCAATGGGCATGCTGGTGAAGAGAACAGAGGGGATAAGGAGGTGATGGGTAAATATGGTGTTAAGGAGAGGAATGCAGAAGGTTAGATGGTAGTGGATTTTGTGAAAAGGATGGACATGGGTATTGTGAATACATATTTTAAGAAGAAGGAGGAGCATAGGGTAAAGTACAAGAGCGGAGAAAGATGCACACAGGTGGATTATATCCTATGCAGGAGGGCCAGTGTGAAGGAGATTGGAGACTGTAAAGTGATGACAGGGAAAAGTATAGTTAGGCAGCATAGGATGGTGGTCTGTAGGATGAGACAGCTAGAAAGGTGCTTGATGTGAAATCTGGCCAAAGGAAGGAGGACAAGGAGACCCGGTGGTGGAATGAGGAAGTACAGGACAGTATATAGAGAAAGAGGTTGGCAAAGAAAAAGTGGGATTGTCAGACAGATGAAGAAAATAGACAAACTTACAAGGAGATGAGGAGTATGGTGAAGAGAGAGGTGGCAAAGACTAAGGATAAGACATATGGTGAGTTGTATGAAAGGTTGGACACTAAGAAGGGAGAAACAGACCTTTACTGATTGGCTAGACAGAGAGACCAAGCTGGGAAAGATGTGCAGCAGGTAAGGGTGATAAAGGATAATGAGGGAAATGTACTCACAAGTGAGGAGAGTGTGTTGAGCAGATGGAAAGAGTCCTTTGAGGGGCTGATGAATGAAGAGAATGAGAGCGAGAGAGAAGGTTGGATGATGTGGGGATAGTGAATCAGGAAGTGAAACGGATTAGCAAGGAAGAAGTAAGATCAGCTATGAAGAGAATAAAGAATGGAAAGGTTGTTGGATCAGATGACATACCTGTAGAAGCATGGAGGTATTTAGGAGAGATGACAGTAGGGTTTTTAACCAGACTGTTTAATTGAATCTTGAAAAGTGAGAGGATGCCCGAGGAGTGGAGAAGAAGTGTATTGGTACTGATTTTTAAGAATAAGGGTGATGTGCAGAGCTGTTGTAACTACAGAGGGATAAAACTGATCACTCACAGCATGAACTCATGGGAAAGAGATGTAGAAGCTATGTTAAGAAGGAAGGTGATGATTAGTGAGCAGCAGTATGGTTTCATGCCAAGAAAGAGCACTACAGATGTGATGTTTGCTCTGAGGGTGTTGATGGAGAAATATAGAGGTCAGAAGGAGTTGCATTGTGTCTTTGTGGACTTAGAGAAAGCATACAACAGAATGCCTAGAGAGGAGTTGTGGTATTGTATGAGGAAGTCTGGAGTGGCAGAGAAGCATGTAAGAGTGGTACAGGATGTGTATAAGGGCAGTGCGACAGTGGTGAGGTCTGCAGTAGGACTGATCGATGCATTAAAGTTGGAGTTGGGATTACATCAAGGATCAGCTCTGAGTCCTTTCTTGTTTGCAGTGGTGATGGACATGTTGACAGACAGGATTCCCCATGGACTATAATGTTAGTGGATGACATTGTGATTTGTAGTGAGGGTAGGGAACAGGTAGAGGAGACACTGGAGATATGGAGATGTGCTCTAAAGAGGAGAGGAATGAAGGACAGCAGGACTAAGTCAGAATATATATGTGTGATTGAGAGGGAGGATAGATAAATGGTGAGGAAGCCAGGAGTAGAGTTGGTGAAGGTGGATGAGGTTAAATACTTGGGATCAATAGTTCAGAGTAATGGTGAATGTGGAAGAGAGCTGAAGAAGAGAGTGCAGGCAGGATGGAGTGCATGGAGAAGAGTATCAGAGTGATTTGTGACAGTCGGGTATCAGTAAGAGTGAAAGGGAAGTTTCACAACATGGTAGTGAGACCAGCTATGTTATATGGCTTGGAAATGGTGGCACTGATGAAAAAACAGGAGTCAGAGCTGGAGGTGTTAAGATTTGTATTGGTTGTGATGAGGATGAACAGGATTATAAATGAGTATATTAGAGGGTCAGCTCAAATTGGATGGTTTGGAAACAAAGCCAAAGAGGCAAGATTGCATTGGTTTGGACACATGCTGAGGAGGGATGCTGGGTATATTGGAAGAAGGATGTCAAGGATGGAGCTGTCAAGTAAGAGCAAAAGCAGAAGGCATAGGATAAGGTTTACGGATGTGATGAGGGAGGACATGCAGATGGTTGGTGTGACAGAGCAAGATGCAGAGGACAGGAAGAAAAGAAAACAGATGATCCACTGTAGCAACCCCTAATGGGAGCAACCAAAAGAAAAAGAAGAAGAAAATATGAAAATGTGTATATATATATATATATATATATATATATATATATATATATATATATGTAGACATATGGGTTCCATTGGTTTTGCCGACGTCTGTTTAATCGGCGGCATTTGGTCAACTATACACATAGTCAACAGATGTGTGAGATCAACAGTCCCTGGGTAGGGGAATATTCCCTTTCTCTGGGGATTTTGTGAACTCAGAGTTACCATATATGATTTGCAGGCAGTGTGGAGAAATTTTGCTTATGTTTTTTTTTCTTTTTTGAAATAATATTTTCATGCACTGATAAGCAACTTTGTTTCATGCGTACTAGGAAGTTCACAATTCCATATTCAAAGTACAGTGGTTTACCTTCAGGATGTTGATATTCATGTTCGTAAAGGTAAATCAAATCTACCAGTCTATCTATCTATATATATATATATATATATATATATATATATATATATATATATATATATATATATATATATATATATATATATATATATATATATATATATATATATTTATATATATATAATTTAGTGTCTGTATATACGGTATATATAAAATTGTGTTTTTGTGTATATGGGTCCACTTCTGAATCTTGAAATACTGAAATACCAAATTTCAGTATCTCGAGACCAGAAGAACGAAAGTCCAGAAACATGAAATCTGCAACACTGATATTCAAAATATTGGGGGAGAAAAAAAAAAAAAAACAGAACAAAAAAACACCCAACCCTCTCTGACATAAAAACACACAAAAAAAAAAATAAAAAAACACTGTTCTACATTTAAGCAAGGGAACAAGGCCACCTGCACTCTCCTTGTGGGGGGCTGCGCCCCTGCACCCCACTACTTATATATACCAACGCTGAGATCACACTAACATGAAAACAACACACCTACTTCTGCACACCCTACACTCCCATTGCACATACACTTACACCCATGAGAAACACACACACTACACATGCAAAACAATCACCACTCTCAACACCTATACACACACACTCTCACTTAACTACCCTAACCTACTCCTACAACTTCCCACAACACTAAATAAAAAACACATTCCCACCCAAACCCTGAAATACTACAAACTTACCTGGATCTCTGAACATAACCGCATTTCGACCCCCATCTTCAAAACCCTAAAAACACTAAACCTTAAAGAGGTAGTACACTAAGAAAACAGACCATGCAATACCTACCGCACATTCAGTAATCTTAGATTCAACAAAATGCAGTTTCAAACAACTGCAGTTTTGGCATTTTGGTCTGGAGAAACTGAAATTCAGTATTTCAGTATTTTGAGATTCAGACATGGTATATATATCAAAAATATACAGCGATACAGTAGATATACATAGATATAATGTATATGTAGGCTCATAGGCTCATAGGTGCTTACTATTCTATTGGCCTGTGAGACTCTTTAGAAGATTAGCCCTGCATTCCCATGAAATTTACATACAAATAACCCCGAGCCGAGCAGAGCATTTATATGCTAGCACTATAAGTAAGGAACAAGAGTGCTAATCAAGGAATTAATTTGTGGTTTCCCATACATTTGTCCAGATTATGATTAAATAATGTAAGGGAAGTTACTTGCTTTGTGAGGAGAGCATTATAATTACAATCAAGTTTTATTCTCTCTGATGCATATCTATCCGTCCAACATGTTTTATTTATGTTGTAGAAGAGATTAACACTTCTTGAGTGGGTGGTTATGCCACCATTGGACTTGCAAAAGCACTGTAGATCTAAGAGTATAGAGTCTGTTAGGGATCCTTACGTGAGATAGAGATCATCTCTTAGTAGCATGTATAATCTAAGAAGAGGGACAAGGCTTTAAGATGGTCAGTATAGTTTTTATGATTTATGACCGTGATTTTCTTGTTGTGAAAGCACTGCGGTCATTCAAATTGTGTTAGGTGTTTGGACAGATACATAATGAAGGAGGCATTATACTCAATGACTGCTCCAATAAGTGTCAAGTATAGTGGAATGATCAATCCTTAAACCTAGATGCTAGACCCTTGCTAATAAGCTGTAAAATGAAAAAAGGACATTCTTGCAATAGTGAAATACATGGTGAGAAAAAGACAGTTTATTGCCTTCATAGGTTCTCAGATTCATAACTACCAGATCAGTTTTCAGGAGTGTGTTGTAAAGGTGATAATTACAGGAGATGGCATGTTGAAGGAGACTATTATATATTTTTGTATTTAGTTTTAGTCCATGGTTATGACAAAAGCTATTTGTGTGGGAAAGGCCACTTTAAACAAGGCACACTATCAACTATCCCTGAGATACATAAAGAGTTTTCTTTTGCACAAAGAGTAGCCAAGTGTAGGATGGATGCAGTTCAGAGATGCTTTTCTCAATGGCAGAAGGCCAAGAAATACTGCAGTCTGCAATATATACAAATGGTAGTATAATGACTTGCAAATGAGTTATTGTTTGTCTTTCGGCTTTTCCCGGTTAGGGGTCGCCACAGCGGAACTCCGGTCCGCTAATGATTGGCAGTTGTTTTTTATGGTGTCGAGTTGCCAGCCCGACGCCCAACCTTCAACGAAGGCACGTCCATTCAACGCATGTCTTTTGAACACCCACTCGACCGTGGGGAGGACATGCAGACTCCACACAGAAGGTACTCCCAACCCAAACATTACAAAACTGAAGACAATGGTGGATGCAAATTTTAGCGGGCAAGCTGACTGAATGATTCAGAAACTATATCTTTCACATACAAAAACATTACTGCTAGAGATGCTGAGAAGATTAAAATCCTGGAGTTACAGAAGAAAGACCGTGAAAACATGCATAGGGAAGCTACTGCATTAGTTAATAAATATACACAAGTGGCTCTGATCAGTGTCACTGCCCGTGGTTATGGGGGTGCATATCTTCTCTCACACAGAACACAATGTTAGTGGACCACTACCATGAGGACAGATGCAATATCTGGTCAAGATGTGTCACAACGCATCTACTTCATTTGCCCTAACTTCCAATTGACTGGCACCCATTTGACTGACCCCATTTGACTGAAATTTCATTTGACTGACAAGTATTATTGACAGTCTCCAGAGCAGTGTAAGGCAAGTAAATGGAATATGTCCCCTATTCCAAGTAAATGGAATATGCGACCCTGGAGTTAGAATATATAGTTAGGGGGGTGTTTATATTGTGTGGGTTTGCTTTAATATTGCTTAATAAAACAAAAGTAAGTGAGGGGCTTCGCCCCCCACACCCCTCTAACTATATATTCTAACTCTAGGATCGCACTACAGTGGGGAAGGGGACATATTCCATTTACTTGCCTTACAGTGCTCTTGAGACTGCCAATAATACTCTTCAGTCAAATGAAGTGTCAGTCAAATTAAATTTCAGTCATTTGGTCTCAGTCAAATGGGTGTCAGTCAATTGGAAGTTAGGGCAAATGAAGTAGACCCGTCACAACCATATGCAGTTTCGTGAGATGCATGGAATACCTATACCTATGGACACCAAGGTAAGTGTGGCTTTGAAAATATTAGCTATAGTGGCTTTTTAGTGACCAGCGGGAACATAGTGTGTGGTTTCCCCACACCACAGGCAAGAGAAACAAAACTATGTAGACATTTTATGATGCAGCCTGACTCCCAGTGGAACTTCAAGTCACTGACTGCACCATCACTTCAATAAAAGCCCCCCATGGGCAATGATATATCAACACTAAGGGATTTGCTCTATCAACTGCCAGGTGGTCTACAATGCACAGGTTATAATATAGGATGTATCAACATGCTAGCCAGACTGTGCACATGACTGACTCATCTGGCACAAGTGTGACATTCCAGTGGTCTTAATACCAATGCTGGATACATCCTGTAACCATGGCAAATGACACCAATTACAAACTCACAGATCATGGCACAGAAGGGATACAATAATATATAGACCCAAATTATTGTTGAGCATATGTCAAGAGTGCTAAAGGACTGCATCTGGTGTTTTGATGTCTCTGAGGTTCACTGCGATATAACCCTGAAACATGCAGTAAAATGTTTGTAGTGTGTGAAATGGTACACAATATGTTGATACATAAGCATACAGTAGAGTAGACATTCAGGAAAAGGAAGTCTCAGAGTCAGCTGCAGAGGAGGTGCCTGTTGAGTCACCTGTGGAGGAGCTTTCTGCAAGGAATGAATGTGCAAGATGGAGGTAAGTGCAGTATTGCCATGGCACTGATTAAGAGGCAGCTTCTGGCTCATAACTAAGGAGCAGAATTAGAATCACATCAAACAGTAAAAATTATGATGCAAAACTTCAGACAGGCTGTGCCATACCATGCATAAATTGGTCATACTTTGTATCACACAATTCTCCCAAGTAACAGAGTAACAGAGTCCAGGGGCAAGGCACAGTTGTCAGCATATGCGCAGGTGAAAAGAGTGACAGCAACATGTCATCAATGGACAATGTGTAAGCATGTTGTAGTCAGGATAAGGGATAGTGCTTCATTTGTGAGTGTGTGTGAGTGGGTGTGTGAGTGTGTGTGTGTGTGTGTGTGTGTGTGTGTGTGTGTGTGTGTGTGTGTGTGTGTGTGTGTGTGTGTGTGTGTGTGTGTGTGTGTGTGCGTGTTTGTGTGTGTGTGTGTGTGTTGTGTGTGCATGTGTCTATGTTTGAGTTTGCTCTGCTGCTAGGTAAGAAGACTGACTGATGAAGATACTGCTGTGTAATGATGTTTTATCTATGCAGTATCAATGAATATGGACATGTGTGCAGGAACACAGCTTCAGCAAGAGATAAACCACTGTGTCAGGGTCTGCTGGATAGCTCCAGACAACCTCTTGGTGATGTGAGACTGGGGTGTATCATGTGTATGATCATCCATGGGTACACCTATGCTGTACATCATCCATACACACTGCTCATGCAATGATGAACCCCCAGCAGAGGATAGACTGGAGAATCCATGCCTGGGCACACACAGGTTTCTTCTGCACCATAGCACTATAGGCAGATGTGGACCAGCCCCAGTAAATGGGATGTGGACCAAGGATGACTGTACATATGGCTAGCCTGCACACTCTTCCTATACCTGCTTCCTGCCACCACCTTCCCCATCTCCCATCCCTGTGATCATCCCCATCCATGCCCCCCCCCCCCCCACCCCAGGATTTGGTGACCATCACAGTATCAATTTTACTAAAAGATAGGTGATGAAATGGGAGTAGGTAGGGAGCTGCAATGCATTTTCTTGTGGTTACTGTTAAGATATTGACTTGCTCTAAATAAGGAACCTAGTTTTTGTGTATTTTTGATAGTTTGGCAAATATATTAATCATATTTGAGTTTGCCATCTAGAAGTACTCCAAGTAATTTGCTTCTGTCATGGTTTCAATTTTTGTATTGTCAGATGAAACAATATGGAAATTGTGTTTTTGAGTATTAAACTGTTTTGGTAAAAAGAGCACTAGTTTAGTCTTTTTTGCATTTAGGAGTAGGTATGTAGTGCCTAGCCAGGATGTGGCAGATGAGAAAGACTCTAGTGTGATTTCCTGAAGGATGTGTAATTTTGAAACAGCAAATGAGGGCTGCATCATCTGCATTCTATATGCATTCGTATCTATTTACTAAATAATATGCCTAAAAAGTTCTTCTTCAGAATATCTGAATACCATGGAGATTGCATTTTTTTCATTTTTTATTTTATTAAGATAAATCAACAAGTTTAAATTAACTTTTGGAATATGATAGATTAATAAAATTAAACCTCATACTATGAAAGTAGAATGAAGCATACGGAAAGATAAGTACCAAGTGTGCTGTGTCATAAAAGATTTGCTGGGAAGTGTTTAGTAATGATGAAGATAATAATACTGATGATGATGATGATGATGATGTTGACGATGATGATGATGATACAAAAATCCATGTGATAAACCCATGAACTATCAAAGATACCTTCAACTAACCCAACTACCGGTAGGCCTAACCCCAGAGGTAATATGAATAACCTGGTAACTAAAGCAAGCATTTTCAAAACAGAAACATTCATAGTATTTATATTACTCCAACAAAAATAGGAGTATTTGCAGCTTAAATGACATGGTTGACAAAAATCATGTGTGAAGAGCAATCTTCATAGACTGGATTACCCTGCATATCACAGAAATATGATTCAAAGCAAGAATGAACTATGACTCAGTAACAAGATAATAACAAAGCTCAATTTCTAGAACTTATGTTTGCATACTTGTTGTATTACTAACTAGGCATATTTTCTTTAGCCTTAAGCAGTTATATGTCTAATCCACTCAAGTAATATGGACTCTAGGTCAGTTGTAAAATTGTGGCTGACATTTCCAAGCCTATAATGTTGTAAGCTGACCGATCATCAGACTAATTTTTGGTAAAATAAAACTATATATGAATGGGTACACACTAACAACATATAATAATTAAATAACTTGTATGAAATTTATGTTCTTGTGTTTTTAGAAGCACAAAAAGATATATTTAGTTATTAGACCAGATAGTCTTCAAATATTATGAATGCTCCAACACATTGACTTAAGTTCATATAATAACAGGAGCAGTGATCCAAGATTAGAAAGTAACGTAGTTAACTGGGCATCATTATTAAAATAGATGTTAATTCTCCAGTTCATCCCCAATTAATATATGCCACATTTAGTAGTACGTCAACTTATGTCTAGCGTCAAAAAGGCAATATTTATGTTAACCATCAGACTAAAGTCTCAAATTTTAGCTCTATATTAAGTGTGTCAGTAGCCCATCTAGAATACCCATGTTGAATAGCACTGACATTATGGTTAACTAAACAAACAGACAGATTTATATTGGTTACCCCATCAAAGCAACCAGCATAACTGTATAACAGAATATATTCCATGACAAAAGGTGTCTGCTCTAATACAGACTAGCAGAAGTCATCAGAGATATTAGTAGACACTGCCATCCTTAACTAATGCTACCCATAACACATTCTTTTGGAAATTATGAGAACTAGAAGTCATGTACCCACATATTAATATAATTCACTGTCATTAAGATACCAGTTTGAGAAACCATGTTTTTTATTTTATATTTGCATGCAGGATTTTGGATAAGACATTTTGTCAAATGTGAATACTCTTTTGCAATTTATTGGAGTCAAGGGATATAAAGTGATACTAAATAGGTTCCTTATTAAATTAAATTACATGACTTTTTCAAGTAAAATAAAGTTCATTGCAGAGAGAAAATTAAAACCAAGTAGAGTATCTTTTAACAACATGTGTATCTACTTGTTGGGTACAATTTACGAAGTGCCTGGAGTCTTTTAGAATATATTTCCATTTTTACTTCATCTTTGCTTTAAAATATATCCACTTGAACAGTGCTTCTGTCTTTGAATCACTGGCTGCAGCAGACTGCAGTTTGGGGTTTAGTAGACATTTGTGTACTTTGGGGACTACAACTATTAGTTCAGCATTAGTCATATCCTTGCAACATAAAAGCTTACCCATGGTATCACAAACTTCACTCAGCATGATGTTATGTCAAGAAAACAATTAATAAATACCTGGCTGCACCATGTCCAGCATTAGTCATATCCTTGTAACTTAAAATTTTACCCATGTTATTACAAACTTCACTCAGCATGGTATTATATCAACAAAACATGCATTTATTGCACACTCTCCACACCTAAAACCCATCCAATTTTTTATAGTTGTAATTTTCCACCTAAACTACTTTGTCAATAAAATAGAGAAAAAAAACTCCATGGTGCAAAGTGAAATGGCAGAACTTTAGTAAGGGCAAATAGCTAAGCATAAACATTTGATCATATATTTGTTAAAGCCAGACCTTGTGATATCTGTGACACAATCTGTGATTATATTATTCCAAACAAAAACTGGAATATCACCTCAACAACAACAAAGCAGAAACTTCAAAATAAAAATATTTAAAACTTAAAAATCTTACAACTTAAATCTTAAAATGACAGAATCTTAAGACATGAAGTTTTCCTTTACATTCCTGTCTCACTTGTTTTGAGCACACTGATAATCTAAGTTAAATATGTGCCCTTACCATCTCATGGTAAATTTGTCTATGGCATTATTACAAAAGAAGCAAAACAGCCATCACCCATGTCTCTCAACAGTCCAGATTTGCATAGAATGTCCAGATTTTTGCCTCATATTTTTGGTCTGTTCCTTATAAAATTTGTGGATTTCTGGCAAATCACTGAGGATTGAAGTTACTAAATAATGACCTACATTTGAGTTTTGTACTTTATATCCTTAAGAAAATGCATGCTAACACAAATGCTGTTATTCTAGCAGCTTTCTAAGTTTATAAGAATATTATTTAAAAACTGTCTGTATATTTAGGCCTTTGTCACGTATTATTTCAGACCTGTTATTAGCCTGAATCATACAGTTTTAAGGGATTCTAAACAGTTTTTGGTAGATTTATATGAATGTACCAAGGAGGTTTCTGATGTCAGTGATGTCATTTTTGTTACCTTTGATGTCCAGTCATTATTTACTATGATTCCCAATGATTTGGGCATGCAGTATGTACATGAATATTTATCACTACATAGTGATTATTCATTGAAACAAGTCGATTTGATTTGTTTTCTCTTAGAGATTGTTCTTGAAAATAACATTTTCACCTTTTGTGAGGAAATGTATTTACAAAAACATGGCGTGGCTATGGGCACTTCCTGTGCCAATAGCTACACCAATATGTATCTTGCCCACCGGGAAATCAATATGTTATTCTCCCTGATATGCTTTAAGGAACATGTGTTATTTTATTGGCATTTTGTTGATGATTTGTTCCTGTTATGGCGAGGGTCACCTGATGACTTGGTACAATTTTATAACATTATGAATAGCTTAACTGACTGTCTTAAATTCACTTACAACTGGTCTTATACTCGTATCGAGTTTCTGGACCTATATATTGAAAAATTGAATGAGCATACAATTAATACAGGCATACATCGTAAGACATGTCACAGAAATGCCTTCCATTTTAGGTCCAGCATGCATCCCAGTTATATTTTTAGAAATTTAATCAGAGGACAGGGAATGAGGGCCTCCAGGTTGAATCCGTCTTCAGATGGTTTTCAGCATGAGATTGCTGTTTTTCAGAAAAAGTTGTTGGACAGGGGGTACACTATTAGTGAAATTAGTAGACAATGGTCTGACCTTGAAGATTTGAGGTTAACTACAGCGAGACCATATTTTGGACCTGCTATGGAGGCAGGCTTTGTTAATGGTCAGAATAACACCATGAATGATGTTAAAATTCCTTTGTTTTTTTACAAGCGATTATAAACAGGTCACTGATTTATTTGTACAGCATTGGCCCATTTTGCAAGTTGATGATGAGATTGCCAGGATTGTGGGCAATATGCCCAGGTTTAGATTTAAGAATCATAAAAATTTAAGGAGGCTTTTGTGTTATGACAGGAGCTTCGTTAATATGACCTCTGTTATGCGGCATACTATGTCATGTGGCACCTTTAATTTTTGTGCCTTTATTAATACATCTAATGTTTTTTACCACCCAGATCTTCAAAAAGAGTTCTTTTTTAAAGCAGAAGTGAATTGTATGACCCCTCATGTTGTTTACTTAGCAGAGTGCATAGCCTGTAGCTCTTTTTACATTGGTAAAATCAACAGGGTGCTCCGTGATAGACTGAGGGAACACATATATCATATTAGAAAAGGCTCCCTACATAATGCACTCTTGAAGCATGTGTTAGAACAGGGCAACACACATACCTTTAATTTTAGAGTTATTGAGATTATTTATCCCAGTGTCAGAGAAGGTGATATTTTGACACACACTGAACATAGACAAACTTGTTGGATTGTTACACTTCGTGCCGACAGAGGAAAATGTTTAAATGAGAGGGCTTCTATTAAACCTTTATTAAAGAAAAGAAGATTATATAAATGATTATAAATGATTTTTGTGCATATATGATATATGATCTTCTTATATATATATGTATTTTTGTATAAATATTTATATGTTCATATATCTATTAGTGTCTTTGTATTTGTTTTTTACATAGTGTTGCTTACTTAAGTGAGTAGTTATCATATATAACTTATCATATTTATTTCCATTTTTGTTTTTCATCTTTGTTTTTAGGGTATTTTAGACAGATTTTAGTGTTGTATGTATTTTTATCAACTGTTTCTTTTAGTATTGTTCATCTGTTTGCTCTAGTACTTGAATGAATGAATATTCATTGGTTTCAGATGAAAGATTCAGTTAAGTGCTTGCAACCTCCTAATTCATTAATTATCTGGAGTGGCCTCTGATTGGAGAAAGCTTTGATAATATGTGTGTATATATAGTGTCAACCCTTTTTGTGTGTACTTGGTCTGAAGAAGCTATATTGCGAAAGCGCTTACTGATTTCTCAATAAACTTGTGGATTGATTTTATCACTTGAAGATTCTCATTGCTTAGTTTCTGGACTTTTTGCCATGGTGAATGACTTTATACAGCATTACTGACACTGTGCTTTTTGCCTCTGGTCTGGACTTCGCCTGGTTTGTTCCGTTGCTTGTGTTTATATTTTATTTTTGTCACGTATTATTTCAGGCTTTGACCAGATTTCTTCATCTTAGAGGTTGAGAAGTATGCATCTCACCAAGAGTGTACATAAAGTTGGAGTGTGGCCTCCCCATTCTGACTGCCGCACCAGAACACTAAGTGTACTCATTATTGGATCAAAATCTTCCCATAACAGCCTAATCCACTTTATTCATTTGATCCTTCATAGCAAACTACTTAGCCAACATCAATGCACAATCTAACTACATCACTCTCCTTTATCACTAATCTATTCTTTGTTCTATTTTTACTCTCTAAACCTTCCCTCACACAAACGACGCATCTGCAGCAAACATTTTTTTATGTCTCTTGCTTATTCTTTTTGGAATGTAATCTCACGTTGTCTTATCTCAGCTTGCACATTCTTTGCCTTACCTTTCAACCTGAAAAACATAGTTTAAAACAGTTCAGTAAACAGCTGTTTATATAGTATCACTTAATACAAATTATCTTTAAGTTTAAACTACAATGTGAAGTTGATAGTTTTCTAAAACTGCATTAACACTGGCTATGTTTTTTGAAATTTATTGCTATACTGAGGTTTAGGGTAGAAAAAGTTCCATTATTGGACTAGTCTCCTACCTTTTTATCAAATGAGAGAACAAAGGAAAGAAAGCAACAAATAAAGGAAGTAAGCAAGAAGAAGAGCAAACAGATAAAGTCTATACTGGGACAAATGATAATGTAAAAATCTGTTTTAAACATGCTTTGAGGTCTAAACATTTTTCAAAGTGTCTTGATTAAAAAAAAACAGCAAAAGCATTGTATGCCTTCTAGCCTTATTTTATTTCAAATCACAAATAGGAAAGGGACTAATTCTTCCAGGGTGAGCAGAATCTTGACTCTTGGGTATAAAGATGTCAGACATGAGAAACTGTACACAAATTGGGCCTGTAACATCAAAAGTTGGGAAGCATCTTTAGCTATCATGTTAGTTGTCAAAATGTTCTAGTTATATATGACACTAGGCACCACATCTAAAAGTGTAGTTCTTAATTATTTTTTAAACAGACTAAAAAGTTTGCATGATAAAACTTAGTTGCTGCTGTTAATACTTTGTGAAACATTCTCTTACATCCTTCTTTCGTCATCCTCTATATTCTGGCATCACAATCCTCATTTGTATCTGATAAAACCGTTCTGCTATTGTGTACTATTTTTTAAATTCTCAAAATATTTACATTTTTGTATATAAAATGCATCTGTCCCTGTTCCCTTATAGCTTTCTTGTAATAGTCATATTCCCCATCATTTGCTGATTGGATAGTGGATAAATTATATGGATTAAATTCTCAAGCCTTCACTTTTTAGGTGGTAATCTACCAGTTTCTGGACTATTTCAATACCTTACAGCATAAAATGTTTGCAATGGTAAGTCTTGTTTGTAGTTTAAGAATGTTTCTGACCACAATTTTATATTTACACATGTCTCTACATTTTACATCATTCCACGAGAGTGACGTGTTATTTTTCTTTGACTTTCTGCATGGATACCATATAATATTCTTATCCCAATTCACCTTATGTAATTAAAGTTAAATGTGTATCTTATTCCTCATCCAAGACCCACAAGAAGGCATTTAGCATTGAGCAAATTATTTCACAGTGCGCTTTCCTCATAAAGTATCTAAGCTGTTAGGTAATTAAATATAATTATTGTTATTGTTTCTCTCTTAGAATTATGTAAATGCAAGCCTGTTTTTTGAACTCCATAAATGATCTGAAATAAACTTAACAGGGAATCTAATTCATGTGTAGAACACAAATGAGTGGTTAATGAGAATAAAGTCGGTCCAACCCAGGAACTCCACAACTGTGATAACAAGGAGGGACAGCAGATAGTACAGCATGTTTTGTGAGCCACAGCTGTGCAGTGGCAGCAACAGTCTGTCTCAGAGCTTAACTACGGTAATAACACAGCATGATTACTGCGCTAGACATCTTGTTAAAGCAGTAAATTAAATTTGTTTTCCCTTTTCAAATTATTGCTGAGAATTAAAAAAGAAACATGGCAGCTGGCATAAGAGAGTGCTACTATTCTCAGGGTAAAAAAAAATGTCTTTTCTTTAAGAGCAAACCTACTTCCTTAACAAATGGGGCTGTTAATTTGGTAATTAACTGTAATGAAATTGAAGGCTTGCATTTATTTTCTTGAATTTCACATTTACCTAGAACAGAGAAAGAATTCAGCTACACAAAGGGTGCTTGAATCCTTACTTAAATCAACAGATTAACGAAGAAACACACATACGAGGTGCTAATGATGTAATTTTAATAGCAACTGTAATGATCTAATGTAATGCATACATAACTCTTGTAGAAAAAATGCTATGATTAATCTGAATAAATGTATTTTAATTTAGAATGTTGACATAGTACAGTAGAAAAAACATTGCCTTAGTTTATTATTATCCAATTAAGATGATCTAAAATAAGACTGAAGAAGAAAAGTATTTGCAGAGTAACGCCATGCAGTTTATTAGAAACTCGCACAATAATACATATCAAGAGAATAACATATTTTTTTCACATATGAGTATCAGTATTTATTTGAACTGAAACAAACAGCAACACCATGAGTGTAATCCTAAAAAGCAAACATAATTATGAGTCTTTCAAACAATGTAGAGTAAACAGCAACAAAATTATTACACTGCAGAAAGCTGTATCAGCAAGCAGCAAAATAATAAAGGTATTTGTGTTGAGGACTGATACTTCACAAGGCATTTCAGCCACTACTGCAGTTGCTTCATAGATGTTTGTTTAAATGTTTATTCATATCTGAATTCTCATACTGTGCCAGTATTTCTTTTGATGCAAGTTATAAATAGTAGGACTATACATTCCTTCAGATTATATTTACATTATTTATTTATTTATTTATTGACATTTCATAATCAGGAAAAGTCTAACTGGTTAGATGCCCATGTTCAGAGGAAGGCCAGGGAGAAGAGCTGCACAGTGGACAGATTCTAAAAGACTCGCTCTCAGTTTAAGTTTGCTTTGATTCTGGAAGACCTGCTCTCAGTAAGTGACTTACTATATATATATATATATATATATATATATATATATATATATATATATATATATATATATATATATATATATATATATACATATAAGACCTATATATAAACAGGCTTCCATTGGGAGCCAAATTCCAAAACATGTGCTCTCAGTGCCTGATGGTCACTTCCATAGAAATAAAATCACTTGGAATAAGGGCCAGTGCTTCAAAAACATTTTAAGAACAATACTATATTATAAAATATAAAACAAATATATACATAATATCTGAAAACATAAAAGTTACAATCATATATGAAAATATTATGTATAAAATGTGCCTTTAGAAAAAGAATTTACAAACATTGTTATGGTGTTAACAGTGGGAATATTAATAATGCCCTGTGTAAGCATTCAATAGATTGCCCTAATGTTATTGGCTTTAAGTTTGGAATATTGGAAAAGGTATTATAAGGTGGGATGATATGCTGGAGTATAAAAACGGTCTATGGCATCTGAGGTTAGATTTTGTTACCTCCTCCTAGGTTAAATGATTCAGTGTCAATAGCTTCATTGTTGAAAATATGGGCTGAAAAACATTTATATTATTTTTCATTATTTAATGTATAATTATAATGTCTTTTATTAATTTTACATATATTTTTAAAAATTATACATACTTTTATATATAATTATATATTTCATGCTTTCATGCATGAAGTATATTTTTTAGCATTTTAAAAATGTGAAACTCAATTGAGGTCTGTTATATATTACATATAAATAAATGTAGGAATGTTCATTTATTAGAAATATGTTTTAACTCCATTGTACCCAACCCTCATCAGACCATTAATATAGTACAATGCTCCCTTCTGCATGTACCTCACCACACACCTGCAGCAGCTGGAGAGACCACAGAGATTTCTCATCAAGAAAATACAGGACCTACAAACCATGACTTACAACCATGACTTACATGGATAGACTGAAAGCTCTGTCACTGTACTCTGTATCATATAGGCTGCCAAGAAGCGACTTGTGCTTGGCCTACAGGGCAGTCTCTGACCCTGCCCTGATGGAAATGCTGCACATCCACAAGTCAAATGGCACAAGAGTCACTCGCTCTAAGGATCTTAACCAAACCTGTAACATTAACAAAACATGCTGGAAAGACAGAAATAGCTTGAAGAGACTGCCACTACTCTGGAATAAACTTCCAGTTCACATGAAGCAGAGCTACTCACTGACCCTTTACAAGCACAACCTGGACAAATGGATAGGAGATCACAAATTCACCCTGGAGGTGGCACCCATGTCACTCGTGGACAGGGTAGTCAGTGTTTACCATAGATTCGCTCTGTGAATTACATCCATCTAACCAAGGACAGTTGAGGCAACTTGGGATTAACATGGCTAGGTTTGTAAGGGCTCTAGGGCCACTAGCCTAGTAACCTTCTATGAGCCTATGAACCTATAAATGGGTAGTTATGTTTTCAAATATGGCTATCATACAGGTATATAAGAATTATGTGACCTTGGTACCTATTGTACTGTTCCTTTAAATGATAACTTGATTATTCCACCTGGGATTTAAATAAGGTGGTGTATATCAGGTTATTAGTTCTGATGTAGTCCATGAAATGTTACATGAGTGAAAGTGCTTCAATGGTGTTTTAAGTGCTCAACTACTCTATTTTTTGGCAATAAGGTATACTATCTGATTATTCCTGTGGTTGTTGTTCATCCACACCACACTGTACTCTTGAATTTGTTTGTGATTATTTTTAGGGTGCTGATGCCTCTTTCTTGGTTCTTGAACCAGAGCATGATTCAAATTTGTTGGGCGGGGTTGGGATTAGATGCTGGGGAATACTTGGTTAAGAACACTATACCATCTATGTTATCTGATCTAAAGACAGAATGTCTAAATACAAATGGCCTAACATAATTAATCTAAGCAATATAATTCAATCCAGCAAAAATTAAAAAAAATAAATAAAGAGAAAGAAAAGAAAGGAAAACAAAATGTTGTTACAGGTGGTTTATAGTTTAACCCCATATATGTTGTGGGACAGATTCTATTTATCCCTGATATAGCTTGCTAGCATAGTGTATGCCAAGAATGATCACATAGTGGATCCCCAACTCTGACAATGGAGGATGTGCTCTCTGGTACCCAGCAATTGCTAAGATTACAAGGAAACTGAAATCATCTCTGGAGATCCCCCCCCCCCAACAGTAGTGTTGCAGTCAACAGTTGCTATGTTCCCCTAGCTGTACAAGTGATGATGACTGTTCCCTACCCACTCCTGTCTTATATGGGTCTGTTGATGCCTGATACACATTGTGGCCAAACTGTGCACTGCCTTGCCCAGCCTTAGTGTTACATGATGTATAATGTTATTCTTTGCTATGTCATTGCCCATACCTGCAGACCAAATTCTGCTATTTTGTCAATGCTGCAATGTATCATGTCTATAGTTTCCTTGGCTGTTCCTCTGTTTCTCCATTGTTTTCCACTCTACATGACCTGCATATTGCACAGTTTCAACTATTACATTTTGTGCTGCAGGGATGTTTTGATCACCCATACCCTGCACATATCTATTACCTCAAAGTATTTTGCACTGAGCATTGTGCAACCCTTCTGTGAATTCCAGCCAATACCTACAAACTTTATTAATAGCATGGTAATTGTTATGAAAAGACACAAAGGCCAAATTTGTCTGGTGTCACAAAACCTAAATAAATGTATTTTGAAAATCCCATGATTCACTGCAGACAGTAGAAGTGATTGCCTCTATGCCTAATTTAATTGTTTCTTAGTGTCAGATGATAATCAAGGTTTTCAGCAAATCAAACTTGATGAAGCAAGTTCTGAGCTTTCTGTTCTTATTACACAGGTAATACAGATTCAAACTAAACTATGTATTCTTAATGTACAGGTAAATACAGATTCCTGAGATTGAGATATGTATTCTTACTACACAGGTGAATACAGATTCCCAAGACTGAGCTATGTATTCTTAATACACAGGTGAGTACAGATTCCCAAGACTGAGATATGTGTTCTTAATACACAGGTGAGTACAGATTCCCAGGACTGAAATATGTGTTCTTAATACACAGATGAGTACAGATTCCCAAGACTGAGATATGTATTCTTAATACACAGGAAGATACAGATTCCCAAGACTGAGATATGTGTTCTTAATATGCAGGTAAATACAGATTACCAAGACTTTTATTTGCAATATTTTCTCTCCTGAAGTCTTAGAAGTAAAACAAAACAAAACAAACAAAAAAAAAAAACTCTAGTATGTCAGTTTCACAAGCCTCCTGGGAGAAATCAGAGACAATTACACAAAACATTGCACACAGTGAGCAGACCTCTCAGTTGTCCCTGTTTTACAGGAGAATTCCTACTTTCATGCTTGATTTACCACTGCATATTGTGTGCCTATTTTTGGAAGTATGTCCCTAGTTTCAAGTAAGATTTACCACATCACACAACTTTCCATATCCTCCTCATCACGTGTTTTCAGAAGATATCTACTACACAGAAAGCCACACAATGTGACCAACATACTAGTGGCACCGATAATTTAAAGAAAGCGGACACTCATCTGACATCTCACTTTTTCAAAAACAAAAATAAATGACCTTGTGTGTAGAATTTTGTAATATGGTTCATTAATGTCTACAGGTTTCACAATGTCTCTTGTCTTATAATGTGCTTTTATTTTTCACCAATTTTATCACTCTCCGAGGAGCATCCTGCATTCCTCTTGGAGGTGGGAATAGTTATGTGCTATTTGGTATTCTCATTTTATGCTAATTAGATGTTCAGATTTTAGGCTGAATCCATCCATACATACATCCATCCTCAACCCCTTTTCCCATTCTGCTCATAGGGTAGGGGTATCACTTCAGCAGTGACAAGCATTTCAAACCAAGGTTTACACTAATAGGTGGCTAGTCCTATGACGGTAGTTCATTCATACCACTCACTTCCACACACACTCTCACCTACGGCCAATTTAGAGTGTCCAATCCACCTATTGCATGTCTTTGGAATGTGGGAGGAAACCGGAACACCTGGATGAAACACATGCAATCGCAGGGAGGACATGCGGACTCCACACAGAAGGCACCCCAGCCGTTGTACCTACTTTTCAAGGGGCTTTGCTCATATTTTCAATGTGTGCAGGTTGAGAGGTATGAGCATAGGACTTGCCCCTGTCAAAACCATTTGCATAACTATAAATCAGGTCTTTTCATAAAGAATTTGTGAGTTTTGCAGTTATACATGTCATAGAGTTCAGTTGCATGTGCTTTGTCATCTTCTTGTAGCTTCTTTTATATAAGCAAAGCTACTAGAAAGTTTAAGGTAAGGCTCCACGAACATATCAGGGACATCATAAACAATAGATCAGAAAGTCCTGTTATCTCTCATTCAAATCAGTATTGTCATGGAGGTAATACTACCATAAACAGCATTACTCTGGAAAAAGTCTTAACACGTATCAGAAGTAGAATTTCCTCAAAGAGTTTCTTTCTTCTTTTTCTTTTTAAGAAATCAGCTGTATATTAAAGTTTAATATTCTTAAACAATGTGAGTTAAAGACAAAATTAAACTGGACATATTTTGTTTAATTATTGATAAACTATTCTTAATACATTATTTTTTATTATACTTGCTATTTAAATGTTTGACTTAATGTTGCCCAATTTCTTCTTAAAGGCTTTAGAAACTGAGGCACTAGGGTTGGTTATAGTGCTAAAAATATCGGTCTTAGAAGCCTGTATGTTTCTATATTTTTAGATTTTTCAGGAGTGAGGTTTGATGGATTTGATTCCCTGATATGGGCTTCAATAAATGAGCAACTCAACAAAGCAAATGGAATGCCGAACAAATGGCTGATGCACAGACAAAATGCACATAGACAGTGAGAGAAATGTAAGCCATTGTGTTTATTTGTCAAAAGTTCCATTGACATGTATATGGGAGATCTACTAAATTAAAATTAGAGCAAGGACCACTGCAATGTATCTTTAAAAAGTCACTCTATAAAGTACTTGTAAAACTGGAATGAATGTTGTGAATATTTCGCAAATATGATTTAGATATGCTTTGCAAATTAGGTGTAAGCTATGAAGATTGATGCATAATGCTGTGTAGAGCATATCAGGATGAAGGCAATGAAGACATGTTGGAGGAAGATTTGGAAGTTTTGTGGCTTGTGGCACAAATTTCAATAAATCCTAAAGTGAGAAGTCATAATAACTGGTTGCTAAGATAATGTAAAACATCAGAAGCAGCAGCAGCTGACTGAGACATTTTATATTTTCAGAGAACGGTCATGTATTCAGTCTATTGTTCAAAGTTAAGAAATTCATAACGACAGCATAACTGGGAAATCAAAATGTTTCAGAAAATCCATCAGTCTCATTTAGAAATATTAAAGCATAAAGAATAAGACATTACATTTTGGTCTAGTAAGGCAGTGCAAATAACAGTTAGTGGAAAGCTTTTCACTACATAGTCTAAGAAGAAGTGAGTACCAAAATAGTGAAAACTGACACCGTGAAATTCTGACATTGCTTTTGCTAAAAGTGGGAATTGGTTTGTTGCAGAACACTGACCTCAAGTTTCTGCAGTTTGGTAACTCTTATTTAAACAGTCTAAAAGCTGTATATTTGAAAGCTGCTAAACTGTTGACAAGGTAAATGTGTTTAAATCAATCCTTGTTAAACACAGATTTCCTGAACAAGTGGTGTCAGACAATGGGCCACAGTTTATTTTTGCAAAGCTTATGGAATTTGGTATTTTGATTTGAATCCAAGAATTCCAGAGTCAAATGGACAACAAAAACATATAGTTCAAAAACTGAAATCCACTGAAAAATGCACTATGTTAGCCAAAATGAACTTACCTGAAATGTCAAAGCCCACCCTGAAGACAACACATTTCCAACCTTACCTTAAGCTGCTCACATATCCCTAGTTAACATGCATCTCTACTTACAGCTGATATTTCATTCTAACATATAAATACAATTTCTACTATTTGTATACCCGCCCGCACATTAAACATGCTCCTCATAACCTACCTAACATCTTTACTCTTAATTCTCAACCTTGCTACAACTATATTCTCACATACCCCATTCACCAATACACATCAGTAACCACCTCTAACCATCTCTCCAATAAATAACACAGCTTCCCACATATCTCTGCCCAGCTTTTCCCTTATACTCTCCATATTATTTAATCCACAAATTGGCATCCTCACCTCCAATGAAACCACACTTGACACCAGTATCATCACCTCTGTATAAAAAACACATTCCATGGTACTCATTCCTCATCACTTATCTACTCAAAAGTAGAGACATACATTCTCACCCAAGCCACCCTTTAATCTAAACCCCAAAAGTAACCCCAAAGATTTAAACATGCTAACACTGAACCATAGAAGTATATGCATATAAGATAGCCTCACTGCATGCTTGGATTGATCAAAATAAATTTGACATATTAGCACTTACTGAAACATGATTGTATCCCAATGTAAAATACTTGAAAATAATACCTCCAAACTTTGCAATAATCAGATAAGATAGATCTAAAAAGAAAGGGGGATGGATAGCCCTTATATATCCCTCTGTACTCAATATCACACCCTACACCAGTAATATACCCACCTTTTCTAATGCTGAGGTAATAATTTCTTTTTTGAATCTCAACATAACAAAAATAATTTGCATAATAGTAATATATATCCCACCAGGTCACAATATACCAGTGTTGGAACATATATTATCCTGGATATCTCATATAACATATCATGAAACAATAATCTTAGGAGATGTTAATATAGACTGGCAGACCATTGCTTCCAACTCCCACATAAATAGTATCAATCTGTATGACTTTTCACAGCTTATCAATAGTCCAATAAGATACAGCAAAGATCTTACCTGGAAATCCACCCTAGACTGGATACTAGTATCCCACCCCTACCAATTATCCCTCTTCAGGTACACTATCTATTTCCCTGAGTGATCATCTGACAGCTTATGCCATTAGAACAAACTATCAACAACTAAGAGTACACATTGTAAAATCAGTTAAGAATTTAACTAATTTTTGTCGTCATAAATTCAACAGTCTCCTATATGAAAGAGGCTGGTCACCCCTTAAAGTGCTACCCCTTAATGATGCCATACTATGCTTTAATAACACCTTCCTTTACATACTTAATACCCTATCCCCCCATTCATATCAAAAGAACTCTGTCCCATGGCTCTCTAATGAATGTAAACACATGATGAAGCAAAGGGACCCAGCCTGGAAAATCTAGAAACTAAACAAAAATGCACAAAATCATGTCAACATCAAAACACTATGTAAGATAAGGACAAAAAAATCAACAAAGTTAAGAAATCATACTGTTCCCTGCTTCAATTCCAGCATAAAATAACCTCATGTTCGGGTCCATATCTAATCTACTTTGTCCTGGAAAAAAATAGAAATCATACCCCATCACTTGATACTCCTAGCTGAAAACTTTAACAAACATTTCATAAAATCAATATCAAACCTACTAACACCCCTAACACTGGGCTCCCCACCCTTCAACCTATTTAGGCCCCAATCCTATACAGTGGTGGCTGGTGACTTCAAATCAAAGGGGGGTTGCTGGAGACAGCTGAATGGGTGGGGCCAATGTGAAGGGGTGTGGTCAACTAGAAAGAGGTGGAGCTATGCTCAAACCACAAAAACTGGGACTTTAATTAAATATGCTGCCTTGGGTGCAAAACCATCATTGTGAGAGTCCAATCAAGACAAAATAAAGTGGAGAAGAAAAAATATTGCAATGTATTGGCTACATGACAGCTTACTTAATATCTAGATGGAAACAAAAGGTTGTAAGGCATAAAAAAATAAATTACATTTTAAATACATTACAGGAATGCCAGTAAAAATCAAGTATAAAAAAAAGCAGCACTCAACTCAAACCACTTCTCCTTTGACTGCAGTTCTAATTATAATTTATATTCAGCTTTATAAAAGTACCAAGTAACATGCTGAAAGTAGCAATCTCTGTGATACCCCAGTTGTAAAAATGTTTCTTATCCAAAAAAGACATTCTGCCTGACAACAACTATCTACTTGTTTCAAGAGGAAAACAAGATCAAAGTAAAAAATGAACAGCAAACATGAAACAAGCTCAAGATAAATTACTTAAAGGATTACTGCACAGGTTATGGACCACACATGATAGATTGGCATTCTGTTTACTTTACGGGTAAAGCCTGCAAGATGACTGCAAGTCTCCAACAAATGTAATGAGCGTCTGAAAATACTGTGATCCTGTCCTTTATTACAAATACTGTCATATGCATTTCAATACCTAAGACTTATACGTTATCTAGTTATGTAAATATACTCTGCATGCCAACAACAAAAAGTCTTTCAATGCTGATAATTCTTTAACAGTATGCTTATTAAAGCTTACTTGCATCTTACAATCTCAGACAAGCGCACCTGATGGTCATTAAAGCATTGCTACTTAAACACAGAGCAGCAGACACTGCAAAAACATGCAGTTTCTGAATAATAAGCATAAATCAACAGTTCAAGAATATGACATAAAACCTAAAACCAGAACATTCTGCAAAATTAAGGACAAATGAAAAGCCAGTGTAGTACTTGTGTCTACCTCAGATGGGGGATACTCTGCACACTTAAACTGCCTAACTGCTCCTTGCCTTGCTTGGACACATCCAGAGTCACTACATGGGTGAGTGGGGTACAACAAGTATGTCACAATTTGAAATGTCTCTGGCTGATGATGATGGCTTTGACACATTTGTCATAACTCTCAACCTCAGAGCAAGAAATCTGGAAAAAGCCATAAATAGAAGTGGGACAAAGGCCCACAAATAAGGACAAATTTAGATATTGCTCTTATAAACTTAGAAAAATAACAAAATAATAGGGTCATAGGTTCATAGGTTCATAGGTAGGTACTAGGCTATTGGCCCTAGGGCCCACAGAAGCCTAGCCAAAAAATGTTCCCTGGCTTTCGCCACCTAAGAAAATTATTTTCCTGTGCCCCTGTCGAGCAGAGCCACAGAAGTGATCCCCGGGGTGAATTTCCCATTTCCCATCCAATCATCAAGATTTTTCTTGAAGAGTGCTAATGAGGAGCTCTGTTTGACATAGATAGGTAGTCTGTTCCAGTGTATGAGAAGTCTCTGGGACAGGAATCTATCCCTCCAGCATGTTATGTTTATTGTGGTGACAAGGTTAAGGTCCCTAGAGCATGTAGCTCGGAGGGATTGGGATTTCTTTAAGTTGAGCATGTCCAACAGCTCTGGGTTTGACATAGCTTTGTATGTTAGGCAGAGATTACCCCTCAGTATGTGATATGCGATGGAGTAAAGCTGTAGTTTTTTGAGACGGTCTGCATAGGGCATCTGTTTGAGGCCAGTAATCCTCTTTGTGAGGTATTTCTGTGGTCTTTCCAGTTGTTGTAGATGTCTTGTGAGGTACATACCAAAAGGGGCGTTGTACTCTATAACGGGTCTAATGAGTGATGAGTAGAGGGGAACAATGACCAATTTTTTTCTGGATGAGAATCCTTTTGTGATGAGATGAGCCACATAGAAGGACTTCCTGACCACTGTGGCAATGTGATTATCAAAGGAGAGACTACTGTCCACCTGTGTCCCAAGGTCTCTTATCACATTTTCAGCATTAAGTAGACTACCAGCTATGTGGTAGTTCATGGGTACAGAGTTTTTACCAAAGGGGATGACAATACACTTTTTGGCATTGAGCTTCAGGCCATGGCTTTGACACCAGGTATCTGTCTCAGTGAGGCCCTTTTGTAGTTTGTCCATATCGTTAGGAGTTTTGATTATGGCTCATAGTTTGCAGTCATCTGCAAACTTTGTTAGGCAAAGACCTTCTGTGTTGGCCTGCACTTCAGAGAAGTAGATACCAAACAGGAGAGGACCCAGGACTGATCCCTGTGGTACTCCACTTGTCACTGGTCTGATGTCGGATTTGGAATCCGCTACTTTCACAGTGTGGGTTCTGTCCGTGAGCCAGTTGGCAACCCATCTTGTGACATAGGGATTTATACCTAGTTTAGTGAGCTTATCTATAATTCCAGAGTGGGGGATGGTGTTGAAAGCCTTGGCGAGATCTAGATAAGCTGTGTGAACCATTTTACCCTCATCTATGGCTTTGGTGACTGCTTCAAAGAAGTCAATCAGGTTTAGGAGACATGATCAGCCTTTTACAAATCCAAACTGAGTAGGGTCCAGAGTTTGGAGATTACCAATGTCTTTGTTTATGAGTTCCATGATGATACGTTCCATGGCCTTGCAGACCAGACTCGTCAGGCTAATGCGGCGGTAGTTCCGGGGTCCGTCATGGCTCCCCCTTTGTGGAGTGGGATAACTGTCGCGGTGCACCATTCAGTGGGTACAAAGCCTGAGGTGATGCTATGATTGAACATGGTACTTAGGTAGGGTGCCAGTTCATTCTGTAGTTCATGTAGAACGCAGCCTGGAATATTGTCAGGTCTCATGGATGCTGTGTTCTTGGCTTTGGAGAGTGTGTTTTTTACCTGTGCAGCTGTGATTATAGGAACTTTGCATTCTTCCGGTATAGAGATGGGCCCTCTAGGTCTTGCATTATTATGAATTTTCTGAAGGGTATGAAATCTGAAACTCAAATGTCTGTCATTATTTTCTAATTTCAATCTTTAATGATTTGCCACTAATTTGCCAGAAAACCACAATTTTATGAAAAATGAACCAAAAATGTGATGCAAAACTATACAAGAGCCACACAATACAGCTGGGAACCTGTCAAAGAAGGGACACTTTTTTAATATTAGTACTGTTAAGTTGAGCAGCTAACAAAATAAGAGAATCTACATGCATTTCAAAAAATAAAAGTAATCTATAACTCTGATCATTGCAATTATTTATTAATTGTAAACCCTACGCATATCTTCCAAAATTGCCATTTTGCGGAGGGATTATTAGGGGGAGAGCAACATTTTGTGTCAAAATCGGGGACAGTTGAGAGGTTTGGCTATATCTAATTCTATACAGTGATTTATTTGCACTTACCTCTCAACCACTTAATGCAGGAAATCTGGACAAGGCCAAATATATTGTGGGAACAAACAGTACTAAAAAGTGCTCTTGTATAAACTTAGACAGTTGATAGAATAACAGGTCTTGCTGACTCAATTGCCTATCCTGTATCTATACTAATTAATCGATCTATTCTGGAATCAACTGTCCCCACCCTTTGGAAATCTTTCTTCACTATCCCTCTTCATAAAGGTGGAAACTCCACTGACCCCTCAAACTACCGACCCATTGCCATTCTGTCCCCCCTCTCCAAGATATTAGAAAAATGTATTCACTCACAGCTTCTCAATCACCTCCTCACACACCACTTACTTACCCCTACCCAACATGGATTTCGTCCTCACCACAGCACCACCACTGCCCTCCTCTCCTTCACTCATACCATTGCAGAGGCCCTAGACAACAATAAACTCATTTCCTGTCTCTTCCTAGATCTCTCCAAAGCCTTCAATACTGTCTCTCATCCTCTACTACTATCCAAACTCACAAATCTCCACCTATCCCCCTCCGCACTTGCCTGGTTTAATAGTTACCTATCTGGCAGGGAACAATCTGTCAAATGTCTCTCATCCTCTTCACCTTTCATTCCCATCTCCACTGGTGTTCCCCAAGGCTCCATCATGGGACCCCTTTTGTTTAACATCTTCACCAATGATCTTTACACCTCATGCAAATAATCCTCCCTTATTCAGTATGCCAACGACTCCACAATTATATCCATCTCAAATAACATTCCTGAACTACACTCCCTGACCCAACAGGCCCTACTATCCACTGAGCAATGGCTCTCTCACAACCTATTGATCCTAAATCCCAAAAAGACCAAACTCCTACTTTTCCTTCCCTGTTCTCTTTCTCATCACAAAACCTCCTTTTGTATTACATCTTCTAACAATACAAATATCCAACCGGACACCCACACAAAACTCCTAGGGGTCATTATCGATGACAAACTCAAGTTCAACCTACACATACTCCAATGTATAAAAAAACAAACCAGAAACTAGGTCTGCTATATCAGAACAAAAAATTCCTAACCCCTGAATCTAGACTTACCCTGGGCCAGGCACTCCTCTTCCCCTCCCTCTTATACGCCGCCCCAGTTCTTACCAATATCCAGGCCTCCACTCTAAACAAACTGCAACAGACTTACCATAAAATAGCCAGATTCATTACTAACTCCCCATACAACTCACACCACTGCATTTCTTTAAACACTCTTCAATGGCTTGAACTTCCCCAGTTTCTGCTATCTTATCAATTTCATATGCTACACTCTCTTCTTTATAAACCCTCCTTCTGTCCATCTCTATCTTTCTTAGTCTCCATCTACATCCCATCACAGACCCTCCGTACTTCTAACCAACAATTACTTGATATCTACCACCCAAAAAGGTCAGTAGGCAAACTACTCTACAAACACTCCCTTGCCCATGCTTGGAACAAACTTCCCCTTGACTTACGTTCAATCTCCCACACTTCACACTTTAAAAATGAACTAAAAGCTTATTTTCTCAATTCCAGAACCTGCCCTTGCCATGACCCTACCTAGTCTTCCTTCCCTTTATGTACCCTTAAAAGGGCCATACTTAGTTCCTCATTACACTTCTCTCTCCAATGGGTCTACTATGCATTTGCACAATTTTCTACAAACAAAAAATGTTATTTGTTAACCTATTGAACTATATCAATGTAAAATTGTTACTTAGCTTCTTTTTAATGCAACTTTAACTTTATGCATGTATCCAAACATATATGAATTGTTTTGCAATAACTGCTATTATATCGATATTGTTTAAAATTGTACTTGTTTTAAAATGTATTACTGGAGCTTTTCTCCTCGGGTTTCCACTGAAAATGGGCCACAAGCCCAGTTGGACGAACCCGGTTAACAAATGTCAATAAATAAATAAATAAACAGCAGAAGTTGAAAACATTCACCAATGTGGCAAACAATGCTGTTAGGCACTTTATGCACCAAGTTCTGCAGTGTAAACGTAAAAAATGTTAGTGTTGTAAAACAATACACGATGATTATTTGTTGGTCTGGCAGTTAGCACAGTTGATTAAGGCTGTGCAACTGTCAAAGTGCTTCCTGTGGTGCAGGGTTTGATGTCTTCAACTCCATAATGTCCGACCTTGATTAAGTCATTTAACCAGATAGTACTCTGCAAAAATTGAGAACTTGAGCTAGACTTTTCAATGGTTTCCTGAGCTGCATGTCTAGTAGTTACCTATGAATAATTTAAATGAAAGTTTTGTTTTAAAAGCAGATTGACATTTTGTTGTATTAATGTAGGCTTGATTAGAGAAACAATAAACGCTGAATAACAGGAAGGCTACAGTAAGTTCATGCAGGGTATTGTTTGACGTTCTTGAAGAAAGATTTGATGTGAGTGAATGAAAACACAGAAGAAAGTAAGAGGAGGAAGCTGCAGATTATTCTATTTATAGCAGTCCAATAGAGAGAATCACAATGACTAAGAGAGGGAGAGACAGACAGAGACAGAGACAGAGAGAGAGAGAGAGAGAACTCTTGTTTGGGAACACATGGAACATTCTTACTGTGAACTTTTGTTTAGAGGGAAAAATGCATCTTTGACTTTCTATGTACTATAAAATGTTTTTTTTTAAGACCAGTGGTCTCTACTGCATTTAATATTCTTTGATTCTGTGGTAACCTTGCTGTTTATAATTGGACATATTCTTCAGAATGGATCAACAATCCTGAGTGCAGCAACATTGGCCATTCTTCTGCATGTGCCACACTATATCTCTGTACATATACTTTTTATTTATTTTTATGCATAGTCTGTTAAATGACATCTGATTCCAAATAAAGGCAAAGTCTTTTTGGAGTAATGAAACTAAATGAAGAGATACCTTGGAAGTTGCTATCAGAACAATATTATCTGTGTACATGTTAAAGTGTGTTAAATCCCACTGCAGGTTGTTAACAAGAAAAACAATGTGCACAGAACCTTGAGGAACCCCCAATATTAGAGGGAAAATTTAGCTAGGCACTGAAAATGTTTCTGTTCGATAAATAGTTCTTGAACCAGACCAATACAGTCTGTGAAAATTTATTGTAAGGTTGTTTGTCTAGTAGAGAACTATGACTGACATTCTCAAATGTTGCCTTTAAATCAATAAAAATATTCCCAGTTAGCAGCCCTTTTCCTGTATGAAAATATGTTTGTAAGGTTAAAGTAAAAAATTCTGTTGGGGTATTATATTTTGGCCAAAAGCCATGTTGTTAGTCAGGTAACATCTCATATTGTTGTATGTAATCAAGTTGCTGGCAACATAATAGTTTTTTTGAAGAGTTCTGCTAAAGAATATAAATTAGCTATAATCACTGACATACTTTACTTATTTCATCTATGTGCAATCCCAGTAAGCCCCCTGGACAAAGTGCCCCTTTTCAAGGGCAAACCCAGAGCACTGCTTGGTTAACTGACTTGCGTAGAATCAAACCCTAGGCAAATAAAGAGGGAAGAAATCAAACCATGCATCAACTTCTGACAACAACAAACAGTTCAGAACTTTAATCCTCTGTGCTAACTGTTAAACTTGGGCTGAGGGACCTTGATAAGAGGAATTATTAATGCATTTGAAAAGCAAGGTGGTATTAATTTATTATTTATTTCTTTATTTATTGACATTTGTTGACTGGGAAAGTCCACTGGGTCAGAATAATCCATTTTCAGCTGAGACCCAGGGAGAAAAGCTCCAGTAACAAATTAAAAATGACTACAGCAAACAACTAAACAAAAAATATTATACAACAGGATAAGATTTACAGTAATAAGAAACCATACAAATATACATAGCATTTATTAGTGATAGAAATATGCAATGTACAAGTACAATGTCATTTTGCAATGAAAATAAACGACAGTAGAACTTGCACAGCATAAAAATGGATAACTTGTTGAGGACATTCAATATAAAAAATCATGACACTCAGTATATTCTGTACTATATGAAGGTGATTATACTTTTGCCTTGTGGAAGTTTCTTGATTAGTATACTTTGTTTAAGAGAAAGTCACAGAAGTACAGTTGGTTTATTAATATTTCAGTTGATCTAAAAAGGGGTATTCTAGTCAGTAGACTCATTGGTGTTGGTTTATGATGGTATGAAGTTCTGATCACAAGGACAGATGTGATTATAAAGAAAGTAGTATTTTAGGGTGACTTTGAAGGTTTTCATATAGACTCAATTTGTGTTATGGGGGGGTTGGGCTTTGCTAAGCTAGGAGGTTTACACATATCTAAAGTAAGTTGCTTTATCAGCATTTGTCTGTATTTTGTTGGAGTGCTAAAGGTTTTGCTAGGCTTGAAACTTTTCAGTAATTTGTAAGTCTTCTTTTACTCTTGTTTCTTTTACTAATTTCATATCATAAGTTTGCAGAAATCCAAGCAACACGGTTGCTTTTAAATGAAGTTGAAGAAATAACAAGTAGTTTGCCTGATGGGGGAGTAGGAGTAAGTAGTTTGTCTTGAATGGGGGTAAGTAAATAGAAGGTAGCCAAGGTGTTTTTCTGTCAGAAGCATTGTGGAAATCCTTCTTACTCTAGTAAGTTCAATATGTAGCAGGGTGTCAACAATCTGAAGAAATTAATAGAAATGATTTGTTCAGATGGGAGTCTGATGGTTTTTAAACTCCATTGACTTAGAATTTACCAATGGTCACTGAGAGCACTGAGCAAAATAGACAGCTGCCATCATTTCTTTAAAATATTTGTAATTGATATGTCAAAAAGTGATGAGCTTCAGTGTCAGAGTCTGGTGTTGTCCATTCCTTCAAATGTTATACAAGGCTGTATGTGCCAAGAAGACTGGTTAATGAGCTTCTGACATCTGAGTTCCAGGTAAGATTCAAATGAAATAACTACAAATGTTAACTATTTGTCTATATACATATAAAATAACCACAAATGATAACTATTTGTCTATATACATATAAAATAACCACAAATGATAACTATTTGTCTGTATACATATAAAATAAGTATAAGTAAGTAATTGCTATATTAAATTGTTAATCGCTATGTAATCCAATATAACTACTGTCTGTTTATTTTAACTGTAGAGCTTTTCTCCCTGGGCCTCCGCTGAAAATGGACCTACGTCCAGTTGCACACTCCCGGTAAGCAAATGTAAATAAATAAATAAATAAATAACCACAAATGATAACTATTTGTCTATATACATATAAAATAACCACAAATGATAACTATTGGTCTATATACATATAAAATAACCCCAAATGATAACTATTGGTCTATATACATATAAAATAACCAGAAATAAAAACTATTGGTCTATATACATATACAATAACCACAAATTATAACTATTGGTCTATATACATATACCATAACCACAAATGATAACTATTGGTCTATATACATATAAAATAACCAGAAATGATAACTATTGGTCTATATACATATAAAATAACCACAAATGATAACTATTGGTCTATATACATATAAAATAACCACAAATGATAACTATTGGTCTATATACATATAAAATAACCACAAATGATAACTATTGGTCTATAAACATATAAAATAACCACACATGATAACTATTGGTCTATATACATATAAAATAACCACAAATGATAACTATTGGTCTATATATATATAAAAGAACCACAAATGATAACTATTGGTCTATATACATATAAAATAACCATAAATGATAACTATTGGTCTATATACATATAAAATAGCCATAGCAATCCAGCCATTTTCATCATTATTCTATGACTGGCATTTTTTGTTCAGTGTGATATTCTAGACCACACACACACACACACACACACACACACACACACACACACACACACACACACACACACACACACTAAAAGTAAACAAGCAAATAATCCTTATACAGAAATCCTCAATCTGTCTTTGTCTAGCTTGTAAGTGTAATTAATTTAATTTTAATTTGAGTGGTTTACTAAATCATTAAGTACAATATTCTTTCAGAGGCCTTTTCAGCCTTGATCCTGGCTAGAAGGATAAGGACAGATGCTTTATCTCTCTCTCTCTCTCTCTCTCTATATATATATATATATATATATATATATATATTTGCTCAGATTTAGTGTAAGCAGTCAGCTAACATGCTCTTTTTTCAGAGGAAGCTAGAGTACCTGCAAAAAAGCCATATAAAATTAGGGAGAACATGAAGAACTTCACAATGACAGAACTGAACTCCAGGTCTTGCACCTTTGGGATACAGATCTAATCAATGACCCATTGTACCTCCTAACTTCATCATGCTTTGCCCCAAAATATGTGCTATATAAAGCTATCTTTTCCATTGTCCTTTACAGACCTTCTAATATATATTAGCACACTCCGCTGTCAGGACAGCTAGTCTACCATAATCTGACTATGATTATTAGTAGTACTATTTAGTTTTATTTTGCTTTTGTTAACTGGGTTAGAGTAGTGATCAAGATGTAACTTTTTTAAGAAACAACCCAGGAGTGCTTTCTGATTAAGTGACACAATACTAAAACAGAAGATGTGGAAATAAAGCCCTGGACTGCAGGAATCAGCTTCCTAACAGTTTGTAACCTTAATCCCCTGCATTGCATTCCATGGGAACTTGCTAACACCTTCTTAACCTTTCTCCATTTCCATCTCAGCCTAGAACCTTAGAAAATTGGCAACCCTACCACTATGAACAAAACTCATCAATATCACTTTCTGATAGACTAACCTAAACTATAATTTGGTTCTGTAAAAGCAATCTACCCCTGGTTACTTACAGGATTCTCATTCCAATGATATGATCTCTGCAACTATAATTTCCTTCTGATTGTTGATCAGAAAACCTTGTTTAGCATTACACCTTTGCAAACTAGTCATTTTAAATCTAAATGTCTGTTGAATACAGCAATAAAAACAATAGCAAAGAAGCAGGCATAAACAGTATTTCATTTTCTGATGTACCAACCCTCCCCTGTCAGGACAGCTACTCTTCCATAAACAGAATATTATTATTATTATTATCATTTAGTTTCATTTTACTTTTATTAACTGGGTTAGAGTGTGTCCTCCTTTTGCCAAGTCAGTGTTAAATCATTGTTAGCTTTACTGGATTAAAGTTACCTACTAAATCCCAAGTTGGATAGAAAAAGATATATACATACATGAACACACACACACACACACACACACACACACACACACACACACACACACACACACACACACACATATATATATATATATATATATGATTTCCAGATAGTTTATAAACATTAAGTAAAAGTAGTTCAATCTTTCATACCCCTTTTTCAGGCTATACTATAATCCACTGGAGAAAATACCATGGTAATGGAATCAGAGCTCTAGAATTAATCTGCATTACTTAAACATTTGAATACAGTGCTACAAAAACATTACATATTTGCAAATTCATTTGCAGATTGTTCAAAATGCATTTCTCTTTAAAAGTGATTTAGGGTAAATGTGACCTAATCCATGTATTCCACTATTAGATAATTACATTTTCAGGAAAGGGCAGACCTTGCAATAATTATATTTTTGTATCTGCATTAAATATTGTTAGCTATACATGAGAAAGAAATAAGATGGAAAAGATTCTAGCTTTCTATACTCTTTTCATCTGATGTTAAAATTGTTCGCAAAATATGAGTCAGTTTTATGCAAATTCTGACCTAATCCATGCAATATACTATAAGGTAATTTCATTTTTTCTGCAAGAGGGACAGCACCAACAATAATTATATCTTGTTAGTGTCCACATAGCTATATTTTTGATTTATGCATTCTTTTGGGAGCTGACAGATAAGTAAGAAAAATTGACATATTATAAACTAATAAATATAAATAATATTGGGATCTGCCTGGAAGCTGTATACATTGGAAAGCTAAATCAAAACATTAATCACACAAATTTTGAGCAAAATGTAGTTTGCTAAGAAATGAGATGCTGCCCTGTATTAAATATAGCTATGGGATAATATTACTCCTGATTACAGGTCATCTTGAGTTTTGTTTTTCTTAGGTATAGCTTAGTTATTATTTCGGTTTTATAAAATCATAAATAAGATTTTGCCGTCTTCGTTGCCATGAAAACTTTCAAGCAGATTAAAGAAAAATATGTATGCACAAGAATATTGTTTTAAATGCATTAAAAGGTGGCATGTAGCTTGCTAATGTTCGTGCAGCAAATGCCAATTTCAATGAAAGGATTATTTCTTTCTTAGCAGTTACAATAAATATCCATCTGCCATCCACTCTGCAATCTTACTTTTATAAAGCTATCATATGTAATAAAAAAATGTACTCAAATGCCGCAAAGAAGAGGAAAAAAATAGGGCTAGATTAGCTCAGGTGTTGTCTATAGATTGCAAGCTCCAACTGTTGTTTCCTAGTTCACATATTGCACTTTTGTTAGTTGTATTGCCTGAGAACACTCCACTTTGTAGCATACACGATATTTAAATTAATCTGTTTTCAGCGTTTGTAGTGACTTTGGGATTCACAGAATAGAGTATAGTTACCTAATGTTAAAGTGGGGCAAAAACAACTTTATCATTGTAATCTGCACAACTAGATTCTGGACTAGTCAGATGACACATATGTGCAAAACAGAGCAATTAAACCAAGCATACAATTCATGTAGCTAAGATTTTTCAAGGCTGTCTCTGATTTTTTTTAAACATTTTGTTATGTCTCATAATATTGGTGATTTTTTTTTTTTATAAAAGGTGCAATACGTGATAACATGCATTACAGTTTTGGACTCCTTTTGCTTTAGAAAATGCATCTTAATTCAAATTTTCTTAATCTGTATGCTTTCAAAATCAAAAAGGCCATCACTTATAAGTCTCCCTGATCTGGAACCATTCCTGATTATGGAAATTACAGACTGAGAACTGTGAAACCAAATGACTTTGAACAAGTTACTAAAAAGTCACTTCACCGGGTAACCCCTTACAAAATGTACTTCTGATGAATGAGTTTACAAGGATAACAAATAATTAAAAAATAAAAATATGCAACTGATATTCTGTGAAAAGCACTATGAAGTAAAATACAATGAGAACTAAGGTCACTCATAATGCATTCAATACCATCTTTGGTGTTAGAAATAGTACAGAAAATAACATTCCTTTTGACAAAGGATGTGTCCTAGATATGAGAATTCAAGTGTACTTCGGAGATAATCATTAACAAAATATGAATTTATAAACAATGTGCAGACTAAAATAAGAGGTGGATAACAGACCAAAGAAAAGAGATGGAATCAGTATGCTAGTGAAGTTGCTGAACATACTACATTTTAATCATTTTCTTAAGTAGGTCAAGTGAGACAGACAAATGCTGCTCCAGAAAAAGATTTGTGCTGCTAATGGTTGCCTCTTAACATTTGTATTATACAGTACAGAATAGGACAAAAACAATGGTATAAAATTGTGAGAACCTATCAACATAAGTTGCTTTACATTATTTACTGGTTTGTGATTAACAGAATATATTGAAAAGTATTCCAAACAAAGTCAGCCAGAAGCCAGGTAATAAAGATTGAATATCTTAGGCCTGTTGTCTGTAGAATAGGTTCATATGTTATTATTAGGCTATTATAAGATAGATAATTTGTAGCTTAGACACAACAATTTCTTCTATTTATTCCTCATGTCCATGAAAGCAATAGAGGTCATTCTAGGGGTGAATTTATGGTCATCCATCCAATCAACTAAGTTGTATTTTTAGAAGGTAGAACTACATTCCTTAATATAAACAGGTAGCCAGTTTCAGAATAGAGGAATTGCTTGAAAGATGCATGTATCTAGTTAAAAAGTAATATTTATGTTATAATGGAAGTTTAGAGCTTTTGAATATTTATTTTGTAGGTTTTGAGAATGTATAGGAGATCCCACAGGACTGGGTCATCTGGGTCATTGTGTTGTTTCCCAAATTGCTTGGCTATCTTGCAGGAAGGTTTGTCCCAAACAAATTACTGGTACCAGAATCATGAATGGAAGCTAAATATCAAAAAAATGTATTATACAATGCCTACCCTAAAAACGTGCACGCTGATTGGCCAGCCCAACCAGCGTGCCCGTTGTAAATCCCTCAATATACTAACGGAAAAAGGTCCGGTCGCCCAGACTTTTTCCGTTAGTATAAACTAATCTCGCTATGTTAAAAGAGTTTAACATAGCGACACAGATTAAAAAGCAGCGGAGATCTCCGTTGCTTTTTAAAGCTGTCTCGCTATGTTAAACTCCTTTAACATAGCGACAAGCAGCGGAGATCTTGCGATCTCCGTTGCTTATAAACTGTCTCGCTATGTTAAACCCATTTAACATAGCGAGACGCAACGGAGAACTTGCGTTCTCCGTTGCTTTGCCCACAACTCTGATGTACTGCGTAGGCATGCAGTACATCAGAACTGCTGAACACCAGACAGGTGCGGAAGGGCAGCAAAGAGGCATTATACAATGCCATTATTTAAGAAAAGTAATTATTTCTTTTCTTAAATAATGGCATTGTATAATAGCAATAACCCACTTCTGGGTGTGGGTAATGCTGGATTTACCCACGGTTGTCTTTGGTCCCTCGGGCTTCACCGGGACCAAACCACCAACCGTGGGTAAATCCAGCATTACCCAGGCGTGGGTTATTGCTATATTACTGCATCCTTTGGAAATTTGTCTTCCCAAAGGAACTACCACATTGACAATATGCTCATAAAAGTTGATTTTGTTGTTCAGGATTTGGTATGTTATGTAGAGAGTGACCTAACTTTTGACCAATCTGTGACCATTGATGTAGCTCTCATTAGGTTAATCATTGAGTATAATGCCCCTTTTGGCATATGTCTGTATAGACACACGCAACAGCTGGATTGCCCACACAGATACCTTACTAAAAGGATATAAGGCCTAAACAATATGTCCTACACGAACTGCCACAAAGCCCTGTGACTATATTTGGTATTCTACAGACTGCTAAGAAGTGACTTATACGTGTGGTATACAAAATATTTTCCAACCTAATGCTGATAGACCTGTTGTACATCAGCACATGAAATGGCATCAGAAATGCTCAGTCCAGGTATCTAAATCTCTTCTATAACATCAGCAGCATGGCTTGGAGGGACAAGTATATCATGCAGAAGAGTTTGCAGTGGAAGTGGGAGTGCATCAGGGTTTAGCTCTGAATCCACTGCTTTTCATACTGGTTTTGAACTACATTAGAAAACAGGTCAGAGGGGACCGATCAACAAAGATGTCATATGCAGATAATGTGGCATAACAAGCAGACTATGAGCAAGAACTGCTTGAAGAGAAGAATGAATTATAATGTATGAGGTAGGAACAGCTTTCTCTACCACATGTTATGATCATGTACTATTTTGCATTTAACTAGAGACTGCTTTCAGTACACCAGGTATGTGTATATTCCTGTCCTTTCTGCAGCAGTTTAGAAAAATTGATGACCAGATAACAGAACTCATCATGCAGTTGTCTGCAAATCTGGTCAAACTTCTGTGATATTGGATGAGATGTCTAAAAATATAATGCCAAAACAGGAGAGGGCCCAAAACTGATCCCTGAGGTATCCCACTAACTAGAAGTCTTACATTCAGAGATGTTAACTGAAATTTTCACAACCTGGCATCTGTCAGATAGCCAGTTTTCAATCCAGTAGATAGCATAGAGTTTTACATTAAATGTATCTATTTTTTTGCATGCTAGCATGGGGGATAATGTCAGAAGGCTTCACCAGATCAAGATAGGTGGCACAGTGGTGCAGCTGTTAACTTTGTCACCTCACAGCAAGAGGTTCTCCCATTTGAGTCTTGGGTGTGGAGGCTTCTGTGAGGAGTCTGCATGTCCCCCCTACATTAGCATGGGTTTCCTCCGGGTACTTTAGTTTCCTCCCACATTCCAAAGAAGTGCATCTGGAGCATTTCTCACTAGGTCTCTAGTGAAAATAGGCTTGGTTCTAGTCAGACTTTCCCAGTCAACAAATGTTAAATAAATAGTGTGCACTAAGTGGCCACTGTCCACAGCCTCTTTTCCCTTCACAAAATCAAACTGATTGTGATCTAGGTCAGTTAATTTGCCTGTGTTGAAAGAAATGAGTTCTGCTATGATACATTTCATAGCTTTGAATAAAAGGCCAGTAAGGATGATAGGCCTATAACTGTCTGGATTTATAGAGGGGCTACCCTTATATACAGGACTCACACAGGCTGAGGCTGAAAACTTTAAGTATAGGTTTGAATAGTGCATATTTGGCACTATGGAAATGCAGCCTTGTATTTTTTCTGTTACCACTGAAGAATTATTTTAAGTCTTTGACAGAGATTTTAAGACTTGTTCCAATGTGATTTCAGGGAATCTAAATTTTCTTGGTTAATGGGGGACAACAATGTGAGTAGATGGGATAAAGTTAGTACTAAACTTTTCTTCTAGTGTATTGAATATATCCTTTGGACTGGAATATGTGGTATCATTAAAGATGTGCTTGGTATATTGGCAGACATTAGTCCTCCATTTCCTGACATTACTGAAGAAAGAGTTTATTCGTTTATTTATTTATTTACTTATTTGGCATTTGTTTACCAGGAATGTCTGACTGCGCATGGATCCCATTTTCAGCAGAGGCCTGGGGAGAAAAGCTCCAACATACATAGTTTAATTAATAAACAACATAATATTATCACATGAAGTGCAATAACAAATAGTAGAATTGACATACAGGATAAATAAAGTCATATCATTGAATCATACAGTGAATATTAAACAACAATTATAGATACTGAATACCTAGTAAAGTACAGTCAATAGTGATAACCAATGGTAAAGACGTTAAGCATTTTAAATATGGGCAAAAGATTAAGAGAAAGGAAAGAGATTTTTCAGTTGGGGAGATTAGGAAATGGAATTAAAGTAGGGAGGTATCGGAGAAGTAACTGTTGCTTTGGGTAATAAGAGAAGGGAGAAAAGGAAAGGGGAAAAAGAAGCACAAGGGAAAGAGAAGGAAGAAGGGAAAAGGAAGAGAGGAGAGAGAAAGGAAGAGAAGGAAGGAGTAATGGGTAGTATCAGCCTGGTGTAAGACATGTTGGTTTGGTGTCTGTAACTATCATAAGCTTCTACTCTGTTTTATATTTTGTAATAGTACTCCCAAGTTCTTTGATGGCATATTTATGTGTGGTTCTGAGTAAAGAGGATCAGGATTCCTTACAATTTTTCTTCTCTTGTTATGTAGTTTATTAAAATGTGAACTCCTCCAGAAAGGTTTATTCCTGAATTTATCATTGTATTTACGATGGACACAGAAAACTGTCTCTCCTAGCCAGATGTTTAGATGTTGGTTAAAGCCAGAGGTGAATGTGGAAACCCTCTCAGTTGGATTCATTTGCAGGGGATTTTTGACAATTTTTCATAGGTCTTCAACAGGCTGAAGTCTGTTTGACCTGGTGAAGTCCCTAAGGATTTGGTGGAAGGGTGGTACCTCTAGGTCTGACAGAAGATGACTGACCTGTGGTCAGATTTAATCAGGATGAGGATATATGGGATGAGTTACAGGAAGAGGCTTGGTTGGTAAACACCAGGTCAATAATATTAGAGCCTCTTCTGGATAGTTTTGCAATTTGTTGTAGTTCCTTGGCATTACCATATTCTAGGAAACACTGAACAGATACATTTTTAGAGGTAAGTATACCAGTTAATGCTTGCATAAATGACACCCCCTAAGAAAAAGGTATTTGGCTTAATATGTAACCCCTCAATGGTGCTAAGGTGATTTCTGATGTCTCTGGGGGACATTGCTGGGGATGTGTAGCTAGCAATGAATTAAGGGCTGGATTTGTTAACAGTAACTTGGATCTGCTGCAGCTCCATGCCAAGGTAATGGGTAATTTGACATAAAGTAATTGTATTTCTGATAAATACAGAAAATGAAGGCACCATAAGCACTAAACACTGATACAGGGTTGCTTTTCACTTCAGTGTCTTAATTCATCTTTATTTACCTTTTTTGTTGACCGGGTTAGTCCCACTAGGCTAGTAGCCTCTTTTTACAACTCTCATTTTATTTTATTTTATTTTGCATTTGTTTACCAGGAAAGTCCAACTGGGCACAGCTCCATTTTCAGCGGAGGCCTAGGGAGAAAAGCTCCAAAAAATGCATTACATAAATTAAACACACTAAAGTATACATTCAGAACCAAAGAAGGTAACAGTAATAAATTCAGAACATTTGAATCAAAGTTGAAACACATACATATTTTTTAGGATAATATGCTTTGGTAGTAGGTACATACATAATTATCAGGATAAAAACATACATTGGTACTAGGTCCTTGATCTACACAATATATACAATATATATCTACAGTAGTGACATTCATTAGGCATTCTTTACGTATGATCTGAATAACAGTCTTACCAGGGAACTGGAATCACATAACAGTACCCACACTTCAATACATTTTTATGTCTTAACCTGTGGAGTAGCAGGAGCATAGCCAGTTGTTAGAATAGTATTTTTTCAAACTCTTAAACAAAATTATATATTTAATATTTAGTAAGTGATGTTTATTTTGCACTTGTAAGATTTTTGGAAGGCTTTGTAAGATCTTTGGAAGGCTTTTTTGATTAACTATCTCACTGCATTGCTCAGCAATGACTTAAAATTTCTACCTATCCTCTGTCCAGTCATCACAATATTTGGAGAGAGCTTAAGCATAAGCACTTAAATAAAGACTAGTAGACTGATGGATTAATTAATCTGTATAATGCAGAAGTATGTGTATATCATCCAATAACTGCAATGTTCCCTGGGAGTAGCCGAAACACACATGCATGGCTGCTAGCAACTGCCATCTGCCCCATCATCTCACCTTCCACAAATATTGATCAATGGCTTCAGTGTCTACTACATATAGATACATACCCTAATAATAATAATAATAATGATAGCTATACAGGGTCATAAATTCAACTTTCAAGCTTACAGCCTACTGGCCTCCAAGAAGATGGAAGCTTTATTGTCATAAACCCATATTAATATTTTCTACTTTTAATATCTATTACATGGTTAATTTTGAAAGAAGTTAATGACTGACTACTGACGGTAAGTGAAAGTTCATGCCATAAGTTAAGAGTTCATTGTATAATATGTCTGTCATGTTTTTTGGTTCTGTCACTGGTATTTATTTTTAGTATTAAGTTCCCCAGTCTGCTGTTATCAACCCTAGCATGTTGTTCTAATCTCAGACTTTACAGTAGAAATGGATCAGATACTGCCTTATAAAGCAGACAGCGGCCATATCTTAGTAACCTGTAATAAAAAACAGAGTATAATGACCATTCCAGAGGTGTTGTCTTCTAATCCTGTGATATTTCTTTGAAGAAAACATTGTACTACACTATACTACTTCAAGTTTGTTCAGAAGGCAGCAGTGATCTCAGACTAAATACAGCATAACAGCCTTTGATGCATGTAGTCCAGTCTGGTAACTCCAATTTATATTCTATGAATGTTATCAGTGCTTGAAGACACCCAGCCCACACATGTGCCATTGACGGTAGCAGTTCTTTATAAAACTTTATTAATACCATATACTTACAAATTGTGAAATGCTCATGCGTGAGGCTCTTGCTATTCATGCCAGTGGCTCTCTTATTGTTAGTTTCCTGTCTGTATCCAGTATTTCCTTCTTTCTATTCTTGTTTCTTCTTGTGTTTATAATATTCCAATTCATCTTTCCATGCCGTCTTCCTCTTCCTGTTCCACACTTCATTCTGTCTAGTTTAAGGTTCTTCTAGCCATATCCAGAAATCATCTGTGGACGTGTCTTTATTTTCTTGCAGTGCCTCAGTATGATACTTTTTTATTTCTGTTGATATACAGTAATTCTTATTTCCTTAATTTCTTTTCAATTCCATTCCATTCTTTCCAGCCCTATTTCCCACATGCAGAAGTCCCATTAAGGGTTCCGTTCTTTGCCATACATACTGATCAATTTTTCTATCGGTTGTTCCTCTACCCTCTTGCCCATACACATCCCCTTAACATGTATGTTATTCCTCCTGCTTCTCTCCACATTTTCAGCTGTCTAAGTTTTGTGTTCTACCCTCTTTGTGTAGTGTCAGCAGGGTTGGGTACCATCTGGGGAGTATACTTAGGTTCTGGTCTCCAGCTATGTGCACGCTTCATGTTTCTGCTACTCTTTGTTATATTTCCCCATGTCTTTTTATCTGTCAGCCACCCTTCATGCTTAATCCATGCCATCTTTATCCCTTTCACTGTAGTCTCCTCCTTCTTTTTCATCAGATCTTTGTATATTTTCCTTACTCTACCCTTGTCAGTCCTTTTCTACTTCCATGGTCTTGCAGTTTCGTTCGTTTTCCTCTCTGTCTTTTCCTCTTTCTGTAACCATTTCTTTCTGAGACTATAATATATATAGCAGCTTTGCTATGTAAACCTGACTTTCTCCTCCAGTTCTTGTAGGATATTAAAGACCTGTGTTTCGTTCAATACTTTTTTTATCACTTGCTGCACTTAGTGTATTCCTTGGTCTTGCCATTTGCTTTATCTTTTTTTGTAATCAGCTCTAGTTTTCACTTCTTTTTCCTCACATGTCTTTTTCTTTTTCTACCCCTCATTTTCATGTATCTCCATAATTTCAAATTTTCCTCCAGTTTTTCTTTGTTTTCCTTTTTCTATTCCTTAATCTTCACCCTTCTTCTTTTCCTCTTTGCTGCTGTGTTCTATCCACCATATTAGAATAATGGCCACTGCTTATGTAGAGAACTGAGGTAGTTCCAATCTCCATTTTTCTTTGCCAGTGTAAGTTTTTTTTTCATCCCAATTCTCTTCCCACCCTCTTTTCCACCAATCTTTTATCTTTTGGATTGAATTGAGAGTGCTTCCTGGATGTGTCACTGATGTCATTGTCTGTGTCTATTATTTTCTCTCCTGTCTCCAGTGCTTGGGAATTCCATGCTCCTTATGTTTCTCTTGCATTTTCAATCCAGAGTGTCTCCTTGTTTTTCCCCCATCACCCACCAAAAATCTTTCCAGTACCATAGTTCCACCCCTGCTGCTGTACTTCTCCCCTGATCTAGTTCTGCCTTTAACACCATTTCTGTCTCATGCAGTCTTTGTTTTGCTATGTTCTTCCTCCGTATCTACTTCTGTGTTTTATATAATTCCTGTTCCATACTTTTAATCTTCTCCTTATTTCACCTCGTTTTCCAGCCCTCTTTCCTCCTAATCTTACCTTGAAGTGATGGTTTTGTTCCATCCAATAAGCAGTTTCCTACTTCTATTCTACAGTTTTTATTGCTGTCAAGTGTTCATCTATTATCGCTCTCAAAGCCTGCTTTGCCTGTTCATCTTTCCATTTATATCTAGCCTGCGTCCTTTCCCGGTTCTTGTCCCTTCTTAATTTCTATGCTTCCTGCACATTCTGATACATACCTCTCCTATATGCTGATGTATTGAACCTGGCACAAGCTATTCCCTCTCCTCAGCAGTTTGTTCAGTCTGCTAACTTGAAATATAGTCATTTATTCTGTATTTTCTCTCACTGTCAATTTCTTTCCCCTCACTTTGCCTTCTCACTACTTCCTACTCACTACTTCTGTATCACCTTATACTGCCGTTACCCTCCCTAGTCCTTCAAATCGCCCACTGTTTCTTACATTGCACTCAACTCCCCATGGCATTTAGCCTAGCAGATAAATCACATCAAATGCTATTTGAATGCACTCTGCATACCTTGCAGTTTTATTTTTCATCATGTAGTATGTGAATATATTGCCTTTTATTACTTCTATTTTTTTCACCAAGCTCCTTGGAGTAATTATAGATGACCAACTGAAATTTGACCTTCACATACATCACAATATAAAGAAAACCCATCAAAAGCTTGGTCTTCTTTATAGAAATAAAACATTTCTCACTCCTGAAACTAGAATAACCCTTGCCAATGCCTACCTCCTCCCTAATATTTTTTTATAGTGCACAAATCTTTGCTAACCTTCCGTCTACACTTCTCTCTAAACTTGAATCTACCTATAACAAAGTGGCTAGATTTGCTGCTAATTTGCCTTACAAATCCCATCACTGTCTTGCCCTCAAGTCACTACACTGGCTTGACTTTCATAACCATCTCAAATATATCCACCTTCTCACTGTTCACTTCATTCTCAACAAACCACTTTCCTGTCCTAGCCTCTCTTCACTAGTCTCCTATTACACTCCCACTCAATCTTTTAAGAAGCTCAGATCAACATCTTCTACAGATTTACAAACCTAATAAGTGTGCAGGGCAAAACCTATATAGCTACTCTGCAGCCATTTTCTGGAACAGGCTTCCCTTGACTCTAAGAAGCCTATCCCAGACTCATACTCTCTCTTAAACACTACCTTACCCACCTCACCACTTGCCCCTGTAATCTCCCCACTCTAACCTAGTACACATCTTGTTCTCTTTATATCTCTCATCATCCCTTCACTCAGCTTACTACTTATCTTTTCCTCCCTCCCTATTTCCTGTCTAACCTCCTCTCCCCCTTACTTCTTCCTGCCACCATTTGCATTTTACCTGCTCTTTTCTACCTAACTCTTAAATGTATGAATTATTTTTAATTATTTCTTCTATCTTTTGTCCCACACTTATTTAGTGCTAATTTCTGATTTATATATTTGTATTAACAGTTTGATTTATGATAGTTTGAATATTTACAACAGTTTGACTCATATATTCCTTAAATTGTCTGTCTATTGTATTGAATATAACACATTATTGTGTGGAGATTTTCTCCCCCGGCCTCCCTGAAAATGGACATGTATCCAGTCGGACTATCCCAATCTACAAATATAAAATAAAATAAAATAAAATAAAATAAGTAAATAAATAAATTGTTTAATTCTGGAGCCTTTCTCCCTGGGCCTCCACTGAAAATAGGCTAATTTCTGGCCCAGTAGATATTCCCAGTTAACAAATGTAATAAATAAATAAATAAATATTAAATGAATAATTTCCTGGTAAAAGCATACTTCCTATTGTCTAGTTGTATCTTTCGGCAAATATGCAACCATCTTGCTTACTCCAACTCCTTCCTTTGTTCCCTTTTCCTTTTCTGGTTGTACTCTCTCTTTTGCCAAAGAATCTTTGTCTGTCTGGGTCCAGTCTGCTAACGTGAACTAGTCATGTACTGATAAAAGTACATCATTATTGCCTGGGTATGTCTTCCTCCAGATATGCAGCTGCCCTCCTTACTTTATTTCTGTAGCTCCCTTTTCATTTTCTAGTCCTCTTTTGCCAAACAGCCTGCCTTTGCCTGGGTCTGTGGTGACATTGCAGTCTCTCCCTATTATTTACATTTTTTCTTTTTTTTACATGATTACACTACAAAAAAAAATTGCATAAAGAATCCTTCCATATCTTTATTAGGGTCATATAGGTTCCCAGCTGTCAGTTGTACCCACCTAATTGTACTTTACCAACTCACCCATCTATCTTCTCTACATTTCTGAACTTTCTCCATGATGACTTCTCATCCACTTCTGAATAATATCACCTCCCCTTGTTTCTTTCTTCCCTTTTCCTGGTTTACTGTAGATTTTACCATTTGGTAATTATCTATTTTCCTTTCCTTTGCATATGTTTGTTTTTCTACTGCCCTGTTCCTTTTCATATTACTCTTGTTGTTATTCTTTAGACTGATTATCCTCTGTGCATAATTCCCTTAAAACAGATGATATTTTGACCAAACTCTGTATTGGCACTTATAGAATTTACAGTGTAAACATATGTGTGTACATAAATATACATTTCTGTTTAATGTCCCTCTTACATAACAAATTCTTGTATTCCCTATCTCATGTTTTTGTTATCTTTTCTATATCCATGTTTCACTCTTATATTCCTTTTTTGGAAAAAACACAATAAAACAAATTTCCTCATATACATCTTTTATCCCTGTGTTACATGTTTAAACAAAGAACAGCATTTCACTCTTATCCCATTCCCCGCTTTGTCTGAGCATTTTATCCTCAGTGTTTTTAGAGTAATTATAGAGTAAACATTCTCCTCCTTATGGACCTTGTATATATTGCTCTTCCTTCGCATGAAGAATATGGCAGTATATGTTTGCCTTGCTCAGATTCCCTGTGTTTTATGCATGCCCATCAAATCAACCACCACCTTCTAATTTTTTTGTACTCTTGCTCAGAAAAGTCTACAACTATTTTAATATAGCAGCCTTTGAAGTAATACATTGCAAGGGTTCTCGCTTGTATCTGGACTTCTTCTTTCAGTCTGAAACCATGTATATGGGCTAGTACATTTGCCAGCTGTCTTCTTTGCATCCCTCTGGCAACCCTTCTCTGTGGATCCTCTGTATAAGGAGTTACATATTTCTGGGAAGCTGGAATCCTGTGATCATTACTTCCTGTACCAGTTGCTCCAACTCTGTGCCTCAGATTCTTTCCTAGATGCTTGCCATTTTCACTTTGTTTTTCCTCCATCTCTTTTCTTGATTGCCTATTTTCTTATTTTGCTTACTTAGTAGTTCTTCTAGATGCTGCAGTCACATGTTCTAATTTGGCATTTTTTTGGGGGCATGGATTATTGCTCTTCCCTCCTAAATATCCTGTATGTTGTCCTTCATCTTGCATACCTCTGCCTGCTGGTTCTTGAGTGTATCTTTCACTGTTTTCACATCTTGTGAAACTGTAGGGAGGAGAACATTTTCTAAAGCTGTCCTTCAGTGGGCCTGCCTTAAAATCAGCCTTCTGTTGCTCTAAACATTTATCTTCCCCGTCTTTCACTTTTTTTGTGAAGATTTTGACTTTTGCTGTGGACCTAGTATCCAGAGCTCTGAACCTACACAGCCGTCTTGCTGAGGATCTCTCTGTGTCTGGCACCCCAACTCCAGGAGCATTTTATCTCCTCTCTGATCCACTATACCAAACATCCTCCAGCCCATCAGTAGTCAACATCTCTGGCATAACCTAACCATTCTTTATACAATCAGTTTTGATAACTCTAAAGTTTGTGTGAGCAGCTGAACCCTGCAGTTACACACAAAATTGTATTATATTATAACAGGCATTTAGCCAGAATTTATAGATCAGACAGCTTCCCCACCCTCCCTTAACTGCTTACTCTTCATGTCATAAACAAGGTTTGACTCCCTGACATCATTCTAGGCTACATGGTCTGAGAGTTCCATACTGTAAGAAAATGACATACATGATTCAGTGTTCTCTGCCTCTGAGGTCTCTAACAATTTATTTTAAAAAAAAAATCTTATTTGCATTGTGTTGATGTCTATTTCTGGCAAGCAGCTTCAGGGGTATATGCTGCTAGTCCACTGCTAATTTCCAATACAGCTAATCAGATATCATCTGTTAGGCCATCTTTACAAGTTTATATCAAGTTACTTCATATATGAGTGTAAGAGGGCAAAACTAAAAAAAAAAAAAAAACTACTGACTTTATTACTTATATTACCTTATCTGCAAATAGGTTCACAACACAACTCAATTATACTTATTGGTTTGGACACCTTGTCTTTGAAATGACTACCCAAAAAGTACATAATGGCATACATGTAAGTTTCACTCTTCTCTCTGCTAATGTGGTGTTTAATGATTTAATCCAAGAGTTACCACTTATTAACAGTGTGATAATGTTTACCTGGGTGAACAGCACCAAGCACCAACCTCATTGTGTCCTTTGCTAAACCTTTCCTACTGCTCCGGATTCTCACACATACCCGAACCACATTTAGATTTTGTACAGTTCTTCTATATCTGTGCAGTAATATATCTAATCAAAGGGTAAAAAGGTGACACAGACAAACCATTCAGTAAAAATTGCAAGAAAGACTCAGCCAACCTAGAGACTTCACTGTGTAATATCTGAAACCTCAACCACAGGAGGTTTAATGTATGACTGTAGCTTGGCTGAATCTGTCTTGTAATGAGTAATATGAATAAATGATCATTAATACTTCACTAGAGAAATATGCCCTAACTGCCTACTGCACTCTGAATATAAGAAAGCATCATGAGTTCTTAAATGTCACAATGTTCTGAGAACAATACCTGTAAATTAATTTTTGTGTGTTGGTTATAGTTCATAATAAATACATGCTGTGTCTGGAACATGCCATGTTTCTGTAGCATCATAGTCCCTAACTTGATTTAGATGTTTACAAGTACTGCGGTTATATGCCAGAACAAAGTAAATGCTCAGTTTCCTTTCTTTGATTTGAACCTGCATTTCTTATGCAGGCTTAAAAAGCAATTTTAATAATTAATTGGAAATATAGTTAAAGGAAGGTAAAACAAGTAAAAATGCCATAGTCTGACTATTGGTGCTATTGTTAATAGTAATGTTACCTTGAAAATAATGGCTCATGCTGGTTTTGTTTACTTGTTCCTTTTTGTGATCATTAAAAAAACAAAATATTTAAACAGCAGCAGTCTTTTAAAACACTAGATTTCAGCCTATGAAATAGACAGCAACTGCAGAGGGCATTAAAATATTATCTCCTTTTTATAAAATCACTCCTTGTGAAAACTGTATATTTCGCACATCATTCCACAACTAGTTTTAGTGGAATGCCAAATAAAAAAGTAACTAGCAGTTGTACTCAAGGTCAGAAAGAAATTAAAAAAGCAAATTAATGGACCATAAAATTCACTTATAATACTGTTGGCAGCCAGGCAAATAATATAGCAGACTGAATGACCTTTGGAGCATTGCTGGACAGTGTTGCTTTACTACAATGTAGAGCACAGGCAAATTTGTCTGGCAAAATAGTTATATCAAGAAACAGTCTATAGCAAAGCAACTGTTAGGAATAAGGTAGACTTTGACTTAATAAAAATGACAGTTCCACTACAGTTTTCTTTTTTCTGTACAAATAGTCAGTAGTAGAGCTACATAGCTATTTAAAAAACGAATACAACTTTTTGCATGGACACCCAAGGGATAAAAGCTTGACAGACATGACTGGATCAACTCAAATATATGGAAAATCTGGATTAATCAATCAGCATTACGTATTTTGAGATGGGAGGAACCCAGAGTACCCAAATGAGACTTAAACATGCACAGAGAGAACATACAAAATCCTTTTAGATGCCAAACAGAGGCCAGGGAATATCATTCTCCATATGAAACAGGAAATCAAAATACTATAAAGGCAGAAGGAAAACCAGCTGTTTAGTAAGCTATTTAGTAAGGTGCTACTGTATGATTTGTCTAACTTATAAATAGCCATTCTTTAACAGCTTGCTCTACTGTCTTACTTAAATGTGCTTCATACAGAGCATTCCTTAGTTATGACAGCAGAGCTTGGGTAATTACCATGTAATGGTAATGAGGGTATCTGATGTAGTGGGAACTCCCTGTGTTGGAGTTAAGGAAAGGTGTGGTTATGGTCACTCAGTTCTCAGTGTGAATCTCTTACCATCCATTCTCAACTAATACTTACAAAAAATAAATAAATAAAATAAATGTAGGAGCACAAAGTGTTTTACTGGATTTAAAAGCCTTTGAAAGCCAATAAAACATGTTAGTGTTGTTAAGCAGACAACAGTCATAAACCATGTATCCATCCAAACAATGAATTGTTTTAAAAGCTGTAAGACACTTCATCCTTATGAATTCATAAATGTATAGGTTTTCACTAGACTAACCACTCTGGGATCCCTTTTATCCCTAGCCTAGTCTTCCTGAAACAATAATGATGTCTTGTATCTAAATAGGTCATTGAGGGCCAACCATTTTTAAGCTACCTCTGTCTATAAAGGACAAGGCTGCCAGGCCCGGTTTAAATTTCGTACTCCCCGTCCACTGATCTAAGTTGCACTTAAATTGGGTAATAGATGCACTCAGCTGCACATGGATGGGAATCCTGTTAAATAGGAGGGGCAGTCTCTGGTACACATATCTGCCTCACCAACATGTTCTGTTTAAGGCACAGACAAAATTAAGGTCCTTATACCTTGTATTTCTGTTACTGCTTGACTCACAAATATGCAGGGAATTCATACTTGTGGGGTTTGTGAATGCCTTGTAACCTGACATAGATCACTCCTCAGCAATATATAGGAAACTGAGTAGAGGGAAAGGACTTTAAGGTGATCTGCATAAGTCAGGTTTGCTACACCTTGTATTCTTTTTGTAAGGAACCTGTGAGGTCACTCTAGTTGCTGCATATGCTGGTCAGGTACATATTGCACTCTATTATCAGTCTGATAAAGGAAGAGTACAATGGGATAATGACCTCTTTGGACCCAGATGCCATGCCCTTATTTATAAGTTGTCTAATATAAAAGGATTTCCTCATCACTGTGGCCACATGGTGGTAAGGCTATGGTCTACATGCGTACCTAGATCCCTAACCACTGGGTCAACTCTTAGGGGTGTATTGTCAACATGGTAATTAGCTGGGATTGTTGACTTCCCAAAGGGTACAATTATGCATTTGTTAGCATTGAGTTTATGGCCATGGCTTTGGGGCCATGTGTTAGTTAGAGATAGGCCTTCTTGAAGAATGCTAGTATCTGCAGGGAAGTTGATGATAGCCCCCAGCTTGCAATATCTGCAAACTTAGACAGCTATAAGCATTCAGCATTTGCTTCCACTTCAGAGAAATGTATGCCAAAAAGGAGCAGACCCAGGAGTGTGGCAGAGTCAAGTTTATAACAGCTTTTAAGCAGTTTTACCTTTTACAGTTGTTCTTTGATGGCATGCAGTATCTGCTGTCAATCTCCAGTGAAAGATCCTACCTTAACAACACTTAGTGGTGCATAACAAAAGTTTGTCAAGCATCTTTTAAGGTGCTTAAGCTTGTCTTTTATCACAGTTTGTTGAGTGATTGCAACACGCCATGGACTACTAGTTGGTTATGATTGGACACCTTATCAGAATCCTCTAGTATTTACATCTTTGATGTCATATGGGTATGTAAACTTTTGGAACATGTTCAGTGATCTCTATGTCCTACAAGAGTTGGAAATTTTATCCTGGAAAGGACTGCCCATTCATTTTATGAACTGCTATGAACTACTATACTAAGCAATGGAATCAGCATAAAAAGAACAAAGATAAACTGCTAATATGTCAGCTACATCAGCATTAAGTATGTGCATGATTGGGTGACTTGCTGGGTATATAACATCACAGGCAATAATTTTCATTCATTCTCTAATGCTCACTTATCTAGATAAGGTCAAAAGGGGTGCCTTCTAAAACTCACTAATGTAGATTGCTTGAAATATGTTATATATGAGATAATGAATGGTTCATGGCTACTGATTAGTGGGAGTATGGTGTGCACCTGTGATTAAAAGGACTGCACATTGAACATTCCCCAAAATTAAATAATTTCCATAAACTTTATTACTCGGTATTAAGCATTTCTTCTACCACTTGCACTAGATTGCCCTTGGATGGCAGAAATCATCCAGTGTGACTGATTTTGTGACATCCATGTGACATAATACCAAAGACATTACACTCTAAATCAGAAGAAAACAATTTAACAAAGGCTGAAGATAACAGCAGATACCCACTCTGGCTTTGCACTGTCTTCAATTGTGTGGACTGCATTTTTGCCTTACTGTACTTGAGATATGAATAATGTCTACCCATGTCCAGATTACGTCTGTTTTACTACAGTGTTGATCTATGTGATAAACTAGCTGTCCACTATGGCTCTATCACTTGCATCAGTCACAGTGATGTTCTGGCAAATAAAGATTGTGAAAAACTGAGGGTCTGCCAGCCCAGCCAGATAGAATTGTGTAAAGAATTCTATGTCATTGTAAATATTAATATAATCCACAGGCTTATTCTATAAATGCAAAGAAAACTATATGTTATGATTAAACTATATGCTGTTCTGAGCTTCAAAAATGTAACCAAAGTGCACTCTGCTGGAAGAAAGCTTATAAAATAAAGTATTTTATGACCGTTTAATCTCAAAGCTTGGACATAGGATGTCTGGACTAAGGAATTCTATCATCTTAGAACAAGAGTTAATTACTAAATTTTACATCTTAAATGACTTTTGTTGCTGTGGCTTCCTGGCTAGGTGCAAGACTACAAAAAGAAATGTAAATTTTGAGTTTCTGTTAGCCTGGGAACCAGAGAAGTGTCAAAAATGATGTAATGTGAAATGACTCAGCAGTACTGTGTTATCAATTTTAAGACTTTCTCAGAGAGAGAGAGAATTAAGCATTTTGGATTTTGTCTGAGCTTGCCATCAACTCACCAGCATTCTGCCTTTGCTCTGTAAGTAAGATATTTATTTAGAACAGTGGTTTCTCTTAGAGACAGATAGAATATAGACAGATGAGTCTAGCTGTTTTCTATATTTATGTCAGAGTATCCTACAGTATTGGTTTAAAGCATTTTCCTGTGATCTCTGAACTCTGTATTAGCACTGTGTTGAATTGATAAGATCAGTCTTGTGGTTGTATTATTTACTATTAAATATTTTTAAACCTTTCAACTGTGGCTGTTTTGTGTAGAGATAATTTAAGCTCTTATCATACATTGCATGTATACCTTGATACTGTCCAAGCCACTCCAATCACTTTAAACCTGGGATTACACTTACTATTTGGATAACAGTAATATTACACAGTAAAATTGGTCACCCTTTGGGAAGGGCCTTATTAGTAGCTGATAAGAGTAGTTGGTGGCAGTGATTACTACCTTATAGCCTGGTAGGAGGGGGCATAGCTGGAGAACCTGTGCTAGCCTTCCCCAGGAGTGTCTGTGTGTTTGTATATAAACCAAATCTCAGCATATGTGTGTGTCTGTGTGTGTGTGTGTGTGTGTGTGTGTGTGTGTGTGTGTGTGTGTGTGTGTGTGTGTGTGTGTGTGTGTGTGTGTGTGTGTGTATGTGTGTGTGTGTGTCAGCTACTTGGGCAGGGACATGAAGCACTGGTTAGACAGAGAGGGTACTGGAGGTTTTGGCCTGACTACAAGGCTGGGATCTGAACCCCATAGCTGTGCCAGTGGGGAGTCTTATTAGCAATCTGGTGAGAAAGGGAGAAAGCAGCCCCAGACTGACTGTGATCTCTGTGTGCTCTTAAGGGAAATTGTACTTTACTGTGTGTGTACTTGTTATCCTTCACAATGTGCCCACCCCTCACTGGTGCTAGTGGTGATGTTTGAGGCTCGTTGATTTCTGGACCAGTGCATGGGTGTAAAAAGAGGTATACCTAATCACTTCATTTGTTTCTTATACATTCCTCATGCAGCCTGATGGGCATGCATTCTTGAATCTTTAACATGGTTCTTGTATTGCAGTATTGGTTTGGAGGATGGGGTTCCATGTTAATGATTCCTGTTCATTACAACAAGTGTCATTGTTTCTGCTTCTCACAGTTCATCAATGAATACATTGACATATGGCATTGCATCTGGTGAATAAGATTTAAGTGGTGAGGATAACATTCGCAATACACTCAGTCACAGATGCTGTCACTATTTTGTCATTTACTTTTCATTACAGTCTCATGTAATATCATAAGAATCATTATCTGCAAATGATAAATCTACAATGGATCATGGTCATAATCACAACAAAGAAATGAGAAACATTGATATCACTGAAAACAAAATCACCAAACCACTAAAACTCAGTTGTAAAACTAGAAGCATCCACCTGCAATGGATATATCATAGGTCATGTCTAAAAAATATTAATAATCATAATTTGGATGGCGCAGTGGTGCAGCGGTAGCATTGTTGCCTCATAGCCAGAGGCTCTCTGGTTTGATTCTCAGCTGGAGTGTCTTCTGTGTGGAGTCTGCATGTCCTCCCTGCATTCATGTAGGTTTTCTCTGAGTACTCCGGTATCCTCCCATGTTACAGAGACATGCATCTGGATTGTTTCTCCCCAGGCCTCTGCTGAAAATTGTCTTTGTTCCAAGTCGGACTTTCCCAGCTAACAAATGTTAAAAAAATAAGGATGGTATATATTTCACCTGCTGCAGGGCAAGCTTCATAGTCCCTCCTATGTGGGGGCTTTGCTCCAATAATCCACTGCTTTAATATTATTACTCTGTGGCCTGGATGGAAACCATGCACTCTCTTTTCTCTAAGTCCACGAGACCATGAATATTAAAGGAGCAGACATGTAGGATCAAAGAACCTCATTTAGAAATGCAAGGAATTTACCCCTCTACAAATACATTCTTACAGTTTGCTATGTTTCTTCCACTATACCACTTGCTGCTTACAATTTGGAAGATTTGAAGCAGAATTAAGCTTGTTTATAATGCAATTTTAAGCTTCCGTAACAATGATACTTCTTACGTTTGTTGCTTTTTTATATCTCTGTCATTACAAAAACTGAGATTCAAAACAAATAGGCAGCTAAGAATCAGTTTAAATCACTTTAATCAGTTTTAAAAATCTGGCATAACAACATTGTATGGCACTCTGAAAATTATTTTGGGAAAACTTGTAGAAACTGTAAAGATTTATTAGACCAAATGCAGTAAAGACCCCTGTATATACAGTTGCATGAAAGTTTACATGATTAATATCTGCACATAACAAGACCAGCAATCTGTAACATCTTTCTTTAGCTCCAGGAAAGTTGTTGAAGTGGCTGACAGCATGAGATCATTTAAAGCCAGACTGGGTCAGGTACCTGATAGGTGATTGAAAGATGAAAAGATTATAGTTACCTATATCTCACTAAATTTTCAGATGCTACCTGCATTATGACATTTCAATTGCTGAAGAAAAGTATTAATGTATTCTCAAATCCTTATTATTATTATTATTATTATTGTTTCTTTAGATATGACTTATGACATATCCACTGTAGGTTGATGCTTCTTGTTTTACAACTGAGATTTAGTGGTGATTTTGTTTGCATTAATATTAGTTTCAGCATTTAGTATGTCCAGTTCAATGTTTTAGACTCAGACATCTGAGATTCAGTCATTTTTTTCCTTCCATTATGTTCTATAAACAGTGCATTTGTGCTTTACTGGCTTCAAAAGGGAGAGCCCTCAGTGTCCCTTCAGTCCAACAATTAACTGTGAGAGGAAAATAAGACTGTGAGAATGCCATGCTATTTTTATTCTGTGCATTATTAACTATAATAGCTTGTTTATGCTTCACTGGCTGCATGTCAGAGAGTTCTGTCCATTCCCTCAGTCCACAGTGTGGTCTAACACAATGGTGGCAGCAGCAACATAAAACTGTTTTTAGAGAGAACTTGGAGTTACGGAATTCTACAGTGCATACACAGTCACTGTATTTTACAGAGAAAAGGAGAAGAGAAGAAAGGTAAGGGCCATATACCCATAATGACCATGCTTCCTCCATGAATGACGCTTCTTTTTTCAGGAATTTGTAACAACATCAACAGCTTTAACAGCAGACTTCATATTACGTATGTAGAGCCTAGTGCATATATCAGCTTCCCTTTTTATTTGAAACATGCCTCTTGGTGCTGAATATCCTGCATGGCTTTGTTACCTCCTATCCCTTCCTTAAAGGGCACTAAACATCACCTAGTATAGCCATTCATTCATTCCTTGTTCAGGCTTCAGGTTTCTTTTTCTAACCTCACAGTATCCAATTTCATGGGCTGACAGTGTGATATCAATGGATATACATATCTGAGTCTTCATATTTTTAATTGTATTTTTAATTATATATATAGATGTGAGCTGGTCAGACTTGTATGACACTGTGTGTTCAATGGAACTGTATAGGACTTAAGCATAAAGACTAACCCCCAAAGTAATATGAGGGTGGCACTTCTATTGCTTGGTATTAATATGTGAGAGGAAAAAAAAGGCTGTAGGGCTCTTAGGAGAATGAATGAGCCATTTGGGAAGATGCCATATGTAAAAGTGTAAATGCAATATGTATATATGGAGAGATTCAGAGTAGCAAAGTAGCTAGCATTTGTTTGGAAGATAAGAAGGAAACTGCAATATCTGAACCAAAATGATACAAACATGCATACTCCACAGAGACAGGAAGAAGGGGTCAGAAATGAAACTCAGACACTGGAGATATGATGCAGGCACCTTAACTGCTGACCAATTATACTGTGCCAAACCATCACTAATGTCAGGTCAATGGCACACATAGGAAAAAACAAAACTGACTACAACCCAGCGGACCCTGGTTTGATTAGCAGACCAGGTAATGAAGGAACTGATTTGAGGAATGAAGGGGAATAATGAGGCAATACCTGCTTGTTTCCATGTAGTGGGGGAGCAGAATGGGGGCAACGTACATATCCAGAATGCAATTTCCATGTCAAAATCCCATCAAGATGTGGATTACATAGAAATCTTTGTTTCAAGGCAGAGCCTTTCGCTGAGTCACTAATGCAAGTAGGTGACAAGCCATCAATAAGGATCATTGCACACACACCCGTAAGTATACATCCGGGTGTGTACAATGGAACTGGATAGGACTTAAGCATAAAGTCTAACCCCCAAAGTAATATGAGGGTGGCACTTCTATTGCTTGGTATTAATATGTGAGAGGAAAAAAAAGGCTGTAGGGCTCTTAGGAGAATGAATGAGCCATTTGGGAAGATGGACGAGGTGTGGGGAATAGTGTGAGTTTATATGCAACAGCAGAGTTTGTCACTATCATAAGTGTTCCCTGGAAGGCTATTTCTTATTCAGTTGTGGCAGATCAATTCCTCATGTTATTAGGTATTTACAATTTTCTTGGGAGCTATTATCAAAAATAATTTTTAAAAGGTGAAATCATATTTTAATATTGATGGAGGCAATTTGAGGCCTGAACAGAAGGCATATTGTAATAAATGGATTCTTACATATCTTGCCTCTGAAGAACAATCTCTACATTTTACCACATTATTTTTTTCAGGTTTATCTGACTGTGCCTTGATGTCCTTCTAAGGGAATCACTGTTGTTTTCCTGGGATGTCAGCATGTCATATGTTTGTAGACACTTTCCCACTGTCTCCATTTTTTTTGCAGTCTGCAAAACTACTAGTTGAAGTCAGCCTGCTTGTATAACAGCCTTGCAAATAAGCTTAGTGCATCTGCTATAAAACTGCTTTTGACAAATTTGTCATGAGACATAAATGTATTCATGTTTACAATCATTTGAAGAGCTGTAATGATCATGGAATGTTCTAGTGCCCTTTCAAGGAAAACGGTATAACAAGATGCAGTAAAGCTGTACTGACTCAAAATAAAAACGAAAAGAGAACCGTTTAACTACATTTTTAACAAAGAAAGAAAGAAAATGTGAAAATAGTCTACAACTGTGCATTTTCCATTGTGAAAATGGAGTGCAGCATTGAAAGAGAACTAAGCCTTGACTATTGAATGCTTACTGTATGTAGTGCTGCTTGAAGACTGTAACTGTGGAAACAGAAGTGGCATCTCCTAAATTCTCTGCAAACAAACCTAGTCATTCCTGCACCCTCTAAGAGTGTAGCTGTATTCTTCTGCTGTCTACTAGTTTTGAGACCAGTACTACCTTAGATAACCAAGAATTATTCTCATTCATCATATAATCATTGCTGTTTCCCCTCTACACTACAAATAGCAGCCATTTTTAAATAAATTATTAAGTCACATTCACATAATATTACTTATTCCTTTTTATACTACAGATATGTGCCACCTGTTAGTAAATTGCTGTAATTTTAAACAAATGGTCAGCCAGCTTGTCCACCCTCAGTTGCCATCCCCACAGCACTTGGCATACTCAGGAAGTGTAACACTTGCCTGATGCTCACAGAATTATTGTTTACCTCATTGCTATCTATATCTGGGAAAACATATAACATACTTACCAGACTGGTGGGCTCTCACTCACAAACAAACACAACCTGTGTGCAACACACTACTATTGCATTACACACAAATGCACAGAAAGCTGTTATACACTAATGCCAGTAACAAGTCCATGCCTGAGTCTCCAAGAACTAGTAAATCTAGGTCTCAAGGTAAATCAAACACTACAACAGCTATTAGCACTATTATAGTAAAGGGTCAACAGGTAATTAATCACTATAAAACTTGTGCACATAAATACCATTCTAAAAACTGTATGTTAGTGATCAGTGACTCTGTTGCTGGACACATTGATTCAGCTCTCACAAGGCTGCATAATAAGAAGCTTCTTATACTGTATAACAAAAAAAAATCCCCACACATCAATGTTAACATTAAAAAGCTATCGAAGGAACTAAAAAAATATGTCATCAAAAATATAAAGGTATCCCATGAACTTAGACTAGCATTCACATTCTAGTTATTTAGGAAGTTAGTTATAATAAGAAATTAAGAATATCAGCCAGCATTGCTCAGAACGTATCCAAAATGACACTACCGACTCAGATGCAGTAGAGCTATCCAACTTACTAGCAAGAACTTCAATGCAAATTTCATCCTGAAAACAATTATAGAAATCCCACATATCTGATAGAATTTTAACCCCTGCCATCATACCCAAAGAACACTTGTAAAATCTACTCTCCAAACAAAAAAATGCATCATCTGCCGTACTTGATAATATATTCAGCTGCCTGATAAAAAGTTCACAATATGCCCTGGTGGGCCGACTCCTACATCTGTTATGCCTGAACTTAGCTACTGGTTTTGGCCCTGGAGTATATTTCACAGTGGCTGTGATGCCACTTCACAAAGGTGGACCACCAGTGATCTGGGAAACTGCAGACCCATTAGCCAGACCAGTCTCATCTGCAAAGCCATAGAGCATACCAGAACTGATTGAATTAACTATGATATCAAAAACATTGTAAGGCTTGACTTACAGCAGTTCAGCTTTGTTAAGGGTAGATCCTGTTTGACAAATCTGGTCAGCTGCTTTAATAGAGTAAAACAAACAGTGGACAGTGGAAATGCTGCTGTCAATGCAGCATATCTCAACCTGGCTAAGGCATTTGATAGCATATCACATGCTAACATAATAAATAAGCTGAGTGAGCTTCAAATGTACCCCTACTTAGCTAGGTGGAGAGCAAATTGGTTGAGGGATAGAATCTATGGGGTGGTAGGCGCTTCCTCAGTAAACATGAGGATATTCAGTTTTGTTCCTCAGGGTTCCATGCTGGGACCTCTGCTATTTGGCATATACTTTTCAGATCCCCAAATTGCAAATAGGGATCTCTGTCTAACCATATTTGTGGATAACAGCAAACATGGTGTTTTCCTCAGGTCCTCAAGTGATATGCAGAAGCTCCAACTGTAACTCACACATCATCAAGTGGAACTCAAAAAACTGGATAAAACTAAATCCTAAAAAGTGCAATATCATCTGATTTGGTAAATAACTCCTAACAAACCAATATAGGCATGAGTGAGTTAAAAAAAATAAAAATTCAAATTACCCATAAAGACATGAAAAGTTATTTTAACCAAGCTATTATTCACAAATTTATATTTATTTAAAAAAATGTTGTTTATATATTTATTCAACTTCCTCCCTTTTAATACAGATTTAATATTAAATTGTTAGTTTATCCCAGGACTTCAATCAGCCCCTAAGATTAACTGACATAATATTTCAATAACTTCTAGTTGGCTGTTTTAATAACCTTCTCTCAAATCTAGTGATAAATTATCCAAAACAAAAATATTTTAATTAGTACATTTCAGGGTGTACTTGTATAGGGCATTATTTAAACTGCTTGTTTAATAGACTACAGGTGTTCCTTAAATCTTTTAGATAAAACGTCTCACAGTCATTCCTATGTAAAAAGCCAAACCCTTGGTATACTCAGCCACATAGACCACCCCCAAAAGAGTTACAGTTGTACTTGTTTCTACTACCATAAGATTTCCGAGTGTGTTCAAAATAAACACTGGATCCATCCAAAAAATAACTGGAACTGTTGCATCTCTAAGTGTTTTTGTCTTTTTGTGTCTTGATATAGATGATATTGTAAAATTTCCTTTATACATGCACTTTTTTATATGTAAGGAAAGTTTTATCCCCCACAATTCTCTTTAGATCATCATTATTACTCTTTCATTTTAAATTTGTTACAAATCATACTGCTGTCAAGAGACATAACCAAAGAGAAGGTGGAATGATTACTATACAATTCAGTCCTCATTCCAAGTGCCATACCTGATTCAATACTGGAGGAAACCCATAACTCCTTTTACTTACTATTTCATTGGCAAAAGAATCCAACTGTTCTTTTAGAAAACTTATCGTAATAAATAATGAACTTATGAATTCTATCACATTTAAGAAATCTGAATCTTTAATACAAAATCTAGAGGCATACCTAAATTGTTCTTGGGTATATTTTTTTTTCCATGAAAGTGAGATGTCCACAAAAATATCACCATATATGCCAATTTGAGAAATATCTTCAATCTGTCTTTGCACCATTCTCACTACAGCATTACCCATATCAGTAACTCAGCTGAAAGATTTTGCTGATTCCTACTTATTCATAGTCTACATAATCTGTTTTTGGAGGTCAGTGCTAGACATCCAAACACAATACCCAGTTCAGCTGATAAGTCGCTGAAGATCACTGTATCAATGCAGTTGGCAGTTATTGTATTGAAAACAGTCAATGATGTTAAAGTCACGGTCTTCTGATTTAATGCATATAATTTTCTATAGTCCCATTTATGGATAGCTCTCCTCGATCTCTTGATGATGCTTGCTGTTTACTCAATTTTCATATCCATAAAGAAGGGTAGTGATGATAATCTATTGGTAAGCGTGTACTTTGGATTCTAGCCACAGTCATGGATCATTGCAGATACACTGGTTTCCAAAGGAAGGCACTAAAATATATGATCCTGCACTGGATTTTTCATTTCTTTGTTCACTGTTAGGGAAGTAGAAGTGGTCAGGTCTTTCCAAGGTCAGTCTTTCAATGATAACATTTGCTACAGAAATTGCCACTCTTGCTTTGGAGTGAGTGACAGGGCTACTTGGAAGGGAAAACTCTTGCAGGGGTGAGGCAATGTCTTCTTCAGTCAGCTTATTGTATGTAACTCCCTGGCATTTCACCTAGCAAGTCTGATGGAGAGGGCTACAAGAAACATAAAATCCCAATCCTTGCATGATGGCTGTCCCAGTTGACCTTTGCACTGCTAATGGGAAACAAATAGGATGACTGGCTGGGAAGAACATCATGACTGATAGGCATTAGGGGCAAACACAAGCAAAACAAAAAATGACAACAGGAGTAGTTGAGTTAAGGACTTTTCTTAAATTACTGAAAGTTCTGAAATGAACCTATTTCTGTCCTCAACCTTTTTCTTGTACTTGCCTAGAAATGCAGATCGTACCACAAGGTTATCTGATTTAACACTGGTATTAAGGTAATGGACATAATTTAAAATTAGTAAGGATTTTATTGCAATGGAGCAGGGCAGTTATTTAGTCATTTCTCCTAACTGATTTGTTTCCCTTGCTGAAAATTGCACTGATGCAGGTATTACTCAGATCTGAAAATCTGTAATGTCAGTGCTGACTCAAATCTTCTGAAAATCTGTAATGCCAGTGCTGTCCTCACCTTAAGCCTTACACAATTTAGCCAGTGTCCTCACTGGTGATACAGTTTTATTGAATTTTAATAAAATAATTGCACATTCTAGTTTATCATAAAGGAGTCATCATCAGGAGGTTGTCTCAGGGAGATGCATTTTGCTTAGGATACTCACAGTTTATTTGTGTCTTAAAGTACTTCTGCTTTCAAATTTGAAGGATTTCATGGGTCTATATCAGTTCATCAAAACGGCTGACGATCGAACACCAGATGTTCGAACTGTGAAGTTCGAACACTGATAATCGCGAAGCTGCGAAACACCAAATTCTTTCCCAGGGAAATAATTTGGTGGGTCATTTCTGTGGCTTTGCGATTATCAGGATTGTTGTGGGAAGTTACAGGTCGGGTTCAGGTAAGTGTGCGACTGTGTGGACGTTAGGGTTAGGGCGCGGGTTAGGTGAGTTAGGGTTAGGGTTAGGGTGAGGTGGGTGTGCAATAGTGACAGACTTTAGGGTTAGGATTTGGTTTAAGGTAAGTGGATAGATAGTAGTGTATGTACAGTTTAGTGTAGGGTTAGATGTAGGATTTTAAGTGTTTGTGTGAGGATTGCTGTCTTTTTTGGTGTACTTGTGTTGTGTGTGTGTTTCTTGGAACAACAATTTTTTTTCCCTGGGAAAAAAAATCGCTGTTCTAAGACTTTGATGTTTTTGTACTTCGTGGTTAGAAGTTCGAACATATGGTTTTCGAACTTCAGCCATTTCGGTGAACTGATACAGAACCGGATTTCATTTACCTTCAGAAGTATTAGGCTATCCTGACAACAGAGGGGACTAGGAGTATAACTTCATCACAGTCATGCAAAAATACTGCCCTTTTATTTCCAGAAATGATACAATAAAATCTAACACTTTAATGTCTTAGTTTACACACAACTGTATCTAATGTATAATAATGGAATTTTATTATGGCATTGTAATGTTGGAATGTAATTAGTAATATAACTATATATGACATATAATAATGGAATATTATTATGACATCGGCTTATGGAATGTAAGTATATAATACAACTGCATATAATACAACTGCATATAATGTATAATAATGGAATGTTATTATGGCATAGTAATGATGGAATGTAAGTATATAATATTACTATATATGATGTATAGTAATGGAATGTTATGGCATAGTAATGTTGGAATGTAGGTATATAATACAACTGCATATAATGTATAATAATGAAATGTTATTATGGCATAGTAATGGTGTAATTTAAGTATATAATATTACTGTATATGATGTATAATAATGGAATGTTACAGCATAGTAATCTTGGAATGTAAGTATATGATACAACAGCATATAATGTATAATAATGATATATTATTATGGCATAGTAAAGATGAAATGTAAGTATTTAATATAACTGTATATAATGTATAATAATGAAATGTTATTATGGCATAGTAATAATACAACTTGAGGTTGCTTCAGTCCCTTAGTCCTCATCCCATGAATGTTATAAGATTGGCCTTCATTTACCTTGATTGCCAGACTGTACATTTTTATTAATACTGTCAATTCTGCCATTATCCTGGGCTATTCCAGACAGGAAAAGCACCTCTTTCTTGCAGGGGAGGTTTCCATGTTTCAGCTTTAAACTTTCTCAATCCTTGAATGTGCTGAACTTGTCTTTCTTTAACTCGTGATAAGTGACTTTTCAACCAAAACAAGGTGATGACAGTGTGTTTTGCTGTACTGTCCCCGCTCTATGTAGAAGTATACACAGGGACACACTTAATTTTCAATTTCTACTTTTGAATATTTGCTCTGATCCAGATATGGTCATTACATTTAGTAGTGCTTTCTGTAAAACTTTTAAACCAAACACATTTCTGAACGTATTCTGCTGGATTCCTTGCTGTTTTCTGTCTGGTGGAGTACTCATGTGCATCTATCCTGAATACCTCGTTAACAACAAGGTCTAAACTCCCATTGCAATGTTTCCATTTGTCTAAATACACTACGTTATGTCCCATAAAAGCATACACCACTAAACAACTTATTCTTCAAAGATAATCATTAAATGTACTATGAGCAGTTATGGTTTCAGGAAAGCTTTAAGTGCTGGACTTGATTTGACTTTTGTTGGAAAATATCAACAGATTCTTATCACTCTGTCCTTGACTGAATACTTAAAACTTGTGAGACAGTTACTTTGTCAATCTTCCTAATAAGCTTACATGGCAATTAGCCTGTCCACGGCTCATGATCTTCAAAAAGATTAATTCACCTGCAGCCCTTATAACAAGTATACCTATATCCACATCCCAAGCGAGCATGTGTTTCATCATGTTTATCTTTTGCTGATTTACACATTCTCTCATTAAGTTATTGATACACTAGAATTCTAATGAAACCCAAAGATTCTATAATTTTTTTTTGTATTCATATTGTCTGCTGCAACTTGTCATCAGTGGACCTCTGGTGGCTTTCCTCATTTTCCTGGTCTATTTACAGCTCCTGGCCTCACCAGACTTGCTCCAATTAAAGGCAGGGCCAAACAGGGAGTCAAGGGTTTCCAGGTCCACATCATACGGCTTTGGTAGCATTTTCCTACTGCTTTCCTATCCTACAGTAGTGGCTCTTGGGAGGGGACATGCAGTGGGCAGATCTCACCAATCCAGTCCTCATTGCCATATGGATCTCATATCAGCAACCTACACCTCCAACCCTAGGGAGCACTAGACAATTTTTTGTCAATGGACTCCAGCTTTCTGCATCTTATAAATGTACTCCTACTTCTTCCTCACCCAGGAAGGGCATGTCTCTCCTCCTCCTCTGCCAGCATCTCAGATGCTGGAGATAATAATCGGACCCAAGATGCCTGCATCATGATCAGTGCTTTGTCCAACTATACCACAATGATTGCTAGAAGATTCCGTACTTAAAAGTATTTTAATTTTCCATCTGCTGTAGTGGAAACTAGAATGCATCAGGTTCAAATAGGCCCACACTATTAATATTAAACTTGGAAAACTGGCCTTCTTTAGATAAAATGGCTCATTTTCTTTTAGTCTTGTTGTGTGTGTGTGTGTGTGTGTGTGTGTGTGTGTGTGTGTGTGTGTGTGTGTGTGTGTGTGTGTGTGTGTGTGTGTGTGTGCGTGTGTGTGTGTGTGTTTGTGTTTGATAAACAAGAAGCCATAGAATATACAGACATCCCATCTTAAGATTCTTCCTTTTTATAAATGAAAGGTCTCTTGCTTAGACTTAAGTTTAGCTAGAAATGTACTAATCCATAAAACAGTATATGGTCTCCCCTTAATAAATTTCTAGTCCAGTACAGATATGCATAAAATATAGCTGGTTCTTAACAAAATGAATACATCTGTGCTACTGGTCAGCACAGCAAGCACTCCTAACATTGCCAATTACTAGATTGTGTTAATTGGCTGGTACCTTTCCCTTTAGTTTATAAAAATATAAAATAATGAAATTAGGACAATGCCCTAATTTAAAAACTAAACTTTTCCTCAAACAGCAAAACTACTCTCTTGAATATACTGAGGGAAACCTAACCTTCATAAGACCAATTGGATAGCATCTTTTCTGTGCTTGGTCCAGCTCTCTGAAATTATGTGCTAACATATGTATATATATATATATATATATATATATATATATATATATATATATATATATATATATATATATTTATATATATATATATATATATATATATATATATATATATATATATATTTATATATATGAGAGAGAGAGATAAATAGATAGATGTAGGGAAACGGGATACATTGGAATTGTTTGAACTGAAGCTAAAACAATACCTGATAAAGGAAACTGCATGCACCTGCTTTAAAGAAAAAAAAAAACAGTGCTGGAAACTGCACTGTATGCTTCAGTCATTTACAATACCAGCATTCTCAAAACACATATAATGTTTCTTTTTACCCACTGAACCTAACTGTGCATATTATGTACAGTGAAAGAGAAATATTTAAGCACAATATCTTTGTATAGCGCAGCTTTTGCTATTATTTAAATAGCTTTCTGTATGTAATAGTTTGACAGTTATGTCTCACATATACCTCAGTCTTGGTTATGATATAATTAACTTTTTTATATAATATTTTAACTTTTATGTCTTACTTTCTTGCCCAGTCAACCCAGATCATAACTAAAAGGGTGTTGTTGACCAGTCCATGTACACAGTTAAAAGAAAGAAAAAAATAAAACAATAGTTTGTTTGTGTGTGTGTTTTACACCCAAATGCAATGAGCACTCCTTCTATGGCTTCTTTCATAATGTGTCACTTCTGTTTTAGTAAGAATTGCTCCCTGAGGGTTGAGCTCTAACTGCATGCACTAGTAATAAACCAGGACTATGCACCAGATTGTGATCCTGGGCACATAGCACTGCTAGGATTGTTAAGATGAACCACATGGCATCAGACACAACATTTCAAATATCAAAGGGACAATTCTAAAGTAAAGCAAACAGAAGCAAAGTGCAGTGCTGTAGTATTTATTTGTGTATGGATGCTTTAACTCATTCAGTCCTAAACAGGAGGAGCATAATTAATTCCTTTTTTTCGTGAGGTCTTCTAAGCCAGAAACCACTTGCTTCATAAGATTTGCAATATCTGCTAAATTATACAAAAGATGTAAAACATGAAACCTTTTCAACTGTCAGTGGGTTACACATTACTGTTAGTATCAGAAATCCCTCCATTGGTGCTGATTTTGCATTGCAGATTTATGAAATAAATGCTATTTTATTTGTCAAAAATGACAAATGTTATGGTCACACAAAGGATTATGTCTCTGTAAGTGAGCAAAATAGGTCCAAGATATCAGTGGAAGAATTTTTCAGTTGCTGGAGATCTTCCCAATGATGTCTGACAAGAGAGGGTCATGTGCTGCCATTTTGTGATATTGTAGAATCCATGAAAAATATGCATACACTATTTTCACACTTACAATATTAATCTATAAAACCATGCACGTTGTTTATCAAGTATTTTTAGCAAACAAACCAATGTAGACCACCACAATCCTTCGATAAAACACTAATTTAATATGACAAGGCAAAATTCAACAAGCAGTTTTTAACACAGATAAGCGCTTTCGGGCTCTGCCCTTCTTCAGATGAAATAAAAACAATCTTAGTGACATTTAAATACCTAATTCAAAACAGTTTCCAAACAATCAAAATTTATACTGCACCCTCCTATCTTTGAGGGCGGGTTTCATAGGAACAAAATCATTTAGTCCTGGTGTCCTATGGGCTAAAAGCTCAATTATCCACTTTGCTTCTTCTCTCTCAGTGGCATCTACTAGGCTACCCTTTCTTATACTAGGAAATACATTTGCAATAGCTCTAAATCTAAACTGATTGTCATTATTTACTTCTATATGTTTATAAAGTACATTGTGCATATTTCTAGTTCTTCTGCATGAAAGATGTTGCAGAATTCTAACTTTAGACATATTATTTGTTTTTCCCACGTAAAATGCTTTGCATTGCTGACACTCAGCTAAATAAATTATATTCTTTGTTCTACAATTGGCTTTTGCTTTAAAATGAAATAATTTCCTTGTTACTGGATGCTTAAAAACAATCTCTTTATTAATACAGTGACATGCTTTGCATAGCCCACATGGTTTTGTACCTACTTGACAAATGGAACTTTTCTTGTGGTTACTCTTTTCTTGTGTTAAAATGTCTTTCAGATTTTTTTTTCTTCTAAATCCAAATTTGGGTTCTATCCCTACTATTTCTTTTATTTTATCATCAGATAAAAGTATATGCCAATTTTTCTTAATAATGTCACATACACCATGTACATTACTACTATATGTGAATGTCATTCTATTAAATGCAAATTTATGGCCATGTTGCTCTTCTGATGAAATTGTCTTTGATGAAGATACAGATTTTCTATGTATATTACCCTGACTTAATTCACTTGCTATCAACCTCTCATTATAACCTCTATTTTTAAAAATATGTTCCATATTCATCAATTCTTCCTCAAAATCACTATATTTAGTACAAAGCCTTGGGGCTCTACTTACCTGACCCCTTATTATATTCTTATATGTATGTCTGGGGTGCATACTATCATAAGTAAGTAAATTATTTTTCCAGCATTCTTTTCGAAACAAGGAAGTAACAAAGCCAGATCTTTCTTTTTTAATTCTGACATCCAGAAAATCTATAGCTTCATCTGAGTATGTGAGAGAAAATTAAAAAAAGGTTGTGGTATGTTCCAAATATTCTATGAAAAGTACTAGTTCTCTCTTTTCCCCTTCCCATAAAATAAAAACATCATCCACAAAACGTCTATAAAGAAATAGATGCTTTTTCCATCTGTTTTGGCCCCCTCGCACAAAACATCTCTCCCAAAATGACAAAACCAAATTTGCATATGTATTAGCACAGGGGGTGCCCATGGCTACCCCCTGTGTTTGTCTATATACATTGTCATTGCATATAAATACATTGTTAGATAAAACCAAATTCAAGCATTTTCTTATTGTAAATTAATTTCCTATCATCTGATTCACCCATTTCTTTGCATAGTTCACAAACAGCATTCATGCCATATTCATTTTCTATCACTGTAAACAAATTTACAATGTCTAAGGTGACCATTAATACTTCTTTTCCACATATATCAACATTTTTTATGGCTTCCAAAAATTGTTATGTATCTTTTCCATATTCATCAATTCTTCCTCATGGATATCATGTTTTATGGTAGAAAAGTAATGTTGCAAAGTTTATTTAACCAACAAAATTGTTTTTATTTCATCTGAAGAAGGGCAGAGTCCGAAAGCGCTTATCTGTGTTAAAAACTGCTTGTTGAATTTTGCCTTGTCATATTAAATTAGTGTTTTATCGAAGGATTGTGGTGGTCTACATTGGTTTGTTCGCTAAAGATTTTTTTGTACTCTGTGGACCTTCAGTCAGTTTTCTCAATTTGTTTTCTTTGCTGCTGTTTATCAAGTATCAGTGGAAACACTGCGTGCCTTCATTTTTATACATTTGAGTTACATATATTTTATAAAATTAATGCAGTTATGTAAATATAGCTAATAGTAATAACTGCTTCACCAAAAACTTTATTTATATCAGAGAAACCTTCACAATACCCAGCGTGTTTTAAGGTAATTTTTTTACTAATACCTATTTTTATGGTTACACAACTTATAAAATAAGAGTGTTACACTCCATGTCTGCATTAATAATGTAAACACGCAACACACCTTACATGGCTCATAACATTTCAAAGACGTTAATTACTGCAGCTCAGTACAAGCCATGCTGACTATTGAAGAATGCTAGAACATGCGAGATGATACATCTGTTTTACACACACCAGAGGAGAAAGCAAGAACAATGCAGGAATTTTATGCTGTAGCATAATTCCCTGAAGTTGTGGGGGCAATAGACTGCACTCACATTGAAATAAAAGCCCCACCTGGTGAACAGTGAAGGACATATATCAACAGGAAGAGGTTCCACTCAGTCAACTGTGTTGGTGTGCTGAAGTCATGTTTTTGCTGTCCAGACACATCAGTGGGTGGCTTGCAGTATGACTCAGGCACCTGTGAAGAAATTCTCACAGTCTGTGTCATGTTGCACAATATCATCTTGAGTAAACAGCTGCAACAGATTCAGCAAGGGTCAGATGCACACATTCCTAGACCATAGGCAGGGCCATTACCTCCGCACATACAGACAAGGATTCTGAAGGAGAACCTGCAGCTGTAGAGGGAGCAGGCAGACAGGTGTGCACAATATGTCCTTGCTCTGGCTAAGAGGCAAAAGCTAGCACACGCACTTACCGAAGGTTAGCGCACACACACACACACACACACACACACACACACACACACACACACACACACACACACACACACACACACACACACTCACCAGCTAAGGCAGACAATAGCACAAACACTCACCAGTGAAAAAATGCACTTAACAACCTAAACGCATACAAATATTAAAACTGATTCCAGCCAATGTCCACAAACTTTACCTTCCCAAGTAATAGCTGTGCATGCATAGCACCAGACAGAGACAGCCCCAAAGGGCATAACTCATGCCTGCAGTAATGCAAAGATAAGTGTAGAACCTGTAGTACATGAGCAAATGTGTAAGAAGATAAACATAAGTGATATACCTATGTACTGTTGGTCATAAATCTACTCAATCAGAACCTGTGTGAGGTGTCCACCAATGGCATTATCGGTTTATAGGAATAATATCTGCAATACACTGATATGCATTGTACACTATAACCAGCATCAAGCTGGTCACTTACCCACTGTACACAAAACAGTCAACATGACAATTATATCAGCAGTTTCACAAGTAGTGCAATAAGCAAGAGAGCAATATCAGTGATTTGAATGCGTGACTTACAATACTACTAGAAAACATCCTTCAGAAATGAGCATGCACAAAAACATACCAAATATTCATATGGTCAACTATTGCAGAAAAGAGTAAAATCCCATGATTGGAGGAACTCCGTGGTCAGCCTCAGTAAGAAGCTGAGATCCCTCATAAGATCCTCCAAGGCTAGTTACGAAAACAAAATCGCCATTGATTATAAAGACAACCACAAAGCATTCTATAGCTATGTCAAGAATCTCAATGGCAACACTCAGATCTGCTCTGCTCTGCTCATAGTTACAACACAATGGCACTAAAGATACAGAACCAACTGATATTGCCAACATCCTGGCAGATAGGTTCAGTGCTAACTTTAACCCTCTCTCATTGCCTATAGGGCCCATATCGGAAGAATGCAAAGTTCCTGTAATCATGGCTGCACAGGTAAAAAACACACTCTCCAAAGCCAAGAACACATCATCCATAGGACCTGACAACATCCCAGGCTGCATTCTACATGAACTATAGAACGAACTGGCACCCCACCTAAGTACCGTGTTCAATCATAGGCTCACCTCAGGCTTTGTGCCCACTGAATGGTGCACAACAATGGTTATCCCACTCCACAAAGGGGGAGCCACCATGGACCCCAGGAACTACCACTCCATTAGCCTGACTAGTCTGGTCTGCAAGGCTATGGAATGTATCATCATGGAACTTATAAACAATGACATTGGTAATCTCCAAACTCTGGACCATACCCAGTTCGGGTTTGTAAAAGGCAGATCATGTCTCCTAAACCTGATAGACTTTTTTGAAGCGGTCACCAAAGCCGTGGATGAGGGTAACATGGTTCACACAGCCTATCTAGATCTCACAAAGTGCATTGTCATCTCTTTTGGTAAAAACTCTGTACCCATGAACTACCACATAGGTGGTAGTCTACTTAACACTGAAAGTGTGATAAGAGACCTTGGGACACAGGTGGACAGTAGTCTCTCCTTTGATAATCACATCGCCACAGTAGTCAGAAAATCCTTCTACATGGCACACCTCATCACAAAAGGTTTCTCATCCAGGAAAAAAGAGATCATTGTTCCCCTCTATTCATCATTCATTAGAGCCATTATAGAGTACAACACCCCTTTTGGTATGTACCTCACAAGACATCTATGACAACTGTAAAGGCCACAGAAATACCTCATAAAGAGGATTACTGGCCTCAAACAGATGCCCTACACAGACCATCTCAAAAAACTTCAGCTTTACTCTGTCACATATCACCTACTCAGAGGCGATCTCTGCCTAACATACAAAGCTATGTCAAAGCCAGAGCTGTTGGACATGCTCCACTTAAAGAAATCTCAATCCCTCTGAGCTACACACTCTAGGGACTTAAACCTTGTCACAACAATAAACAGAACATGCTTGAGAGAGAGATTCCTATCCCAGAGACTTCCCATACTGTGCAACAAACTACCTATCTATATCAAACAAAGCTCCTCATTAGCAGTCTTCAAGAACATCTTGATGATTGGATGGGAGATAGGAAATTCACCCCAGGGATCACTTCTGTGGCTCTGCTTGACAGGGGCACAGGAAAATCATTTTTTTGGGTGGCAAAAGCCAGGGTACCATTTGGCTAGTCTTATATAGGCCCTAGGGCCAATAGCCTAGTACCTACCTATGAACCTATGAACCTATGTAATACATATGCATAAAATCAACATGCTGAGAGACACTCAAACAGCCATCCACTCTGTGCATCATACATATATACAACCCTAAATCAAACCCAAATGAATACATGGCATGGCACAGTCATCATTATTTGCACAGGGTGGGGGAACAGGAGATGACGGCTGACACGAAAGTAGTGAGCCTGTGTGAGTAGGAAACACATAACATTCAGTAAAGTAAGAAACATCTCAGGGACACCAACAGGAGATGTAGCACAATCAAAATTAAGGTTTGCTAAGCGTGCACATGTGCAAGTTGGTATTGCAAGTTTTTGTGAAATATGTGTGTATGTGTGTGTGTGTGTGTGTGTGTGTGTGTGTGTGTGTGTGTGTGTGTGTGTGTGTGTGTGTGTGTGTGTGTTTATGCATAAACACATTCTAGCTCTATGCTAGCACAATGTCCTAGCATGTCAGACAGGCATGAGTCATGCATGGTAGAGATGCCAGTTCAGTGTCATTGTTCCTGACCATGCAAACTGCCTCTGCCAGGAGTTGCACTGCCACTTCCACATCCCCAGTTTGAAGTGGAGGTGCTACCTGAATGTGAGTGATGTCTGCTGGATGAGTTCTCCTCACAACTACATCCAGGACCTCGACCCTGTGGCCTACCACAACTGGGTGTGAAAACCTCAATCACTGAAAGACCAGTGGAAGTAGTGCTACTATGGGAGTGAGATCTGGCACAGACACATCTGCTAACACCAGAGGATGTTGCAGTAATACAGACATGTGGATGCCAACATTCTCTCAGCAGGTGTCCCACCAGAGATACTGCCTTATCCAGTGTGTCACTCATCCTAGCCAATGAGTCACCCATACAGTTGAGGAAGTCACACATATCAGAATATGCCACATTTAGGACTCACACTATCTCTTCTGAGACCTTAGCGGAATGTGCCTTTGCCTCCATGATGGCCTATACATATTTCTGGTAGCATGTAATGACACACCAGCATCAGGACAAGGGAGGACGGTAGGCCTACTCCGAGCACATCTGGCAACCCTATGTGATACCATGCCCTTACAATTGCTATGAGCAGACTCAACCAGCTCTGCAACTGGAGTGACCACACTACCCCGATCAACCATGTCATTCTCAACCTATCCTCAACCTGTCCTGTATCTGAGAGCTCAGTAGAATGGGCATGCCTAGGCATACTGACTGTATCCAAAATAAAGGCCAGTGGATGTGTGAGCCATAACTTCAGTGTCAGAGTAAACCTCTGCACCCCATGACTTTGCCTATATATCACCACCACCATCATCAGAGGCTACCAATACTTTGATATCAGGTGATATGTCTTCTAAACTGTGACTATCAGGATCACCTGTGATAATAAGCAGCAAACACAAGAAGGAGAGAAATAGTGACTGGAAGTAATCCAAATTATGTTCTAAACACTCATATTAAGCAATTTCAGAAGCTGAAGGAATACAATACTTACTGTCTTCTCAGACTTACATTTAACTAATGGTTATCACTAATAAAAGAAAGTTTGTGGTTACCATGTGTGGGTGGTCTTTCAGTTGGTAATTCTGGTGTTCCTGGAAAAAGAGAAAGGCAGTGGAAAAAAGGTTAATTAGCATCACAGTGTAAATGACACAAGGGCAATAGAAATAATGCTGTGCCTATCTTCCCTTTAAGAAATATCTCAGAATCAATCAGATTCACCATTCCATCCCCTACACCACAATCTCTGTTGGACTATTCTAAGCCCACATCTCAATGTTTCCAGATATATCAGAAGTATACAAATATTAACACATAAAGGTGTCCAGAATGGCAGTAAATGCCTTATATATATAGCACACCCGGAGGTTCTGCTTGGGACACACTTAGCCTGTTGGCCACATCAGCATCAGTACAAAGATTCTATGTGAACCCTCAGCTGAGCTGTCAGGATCTCTGACAGTGGACAGGAACTGGTCAGTTTCAATGAGTCATGGTTTGGTAGCAGGACGACCCAATACCCCTGACTCATCTGTTCTCATGCTGCCACAGCTGCCTTCCTGTGTGCCACAGGAACTATATCAGTGGCATGGTGCTACACCTGATGATAGTTTCTGGCATATCCGCTCACTGCATTTATGTCAAGGAACACCTGCTGCCATATGTTTTTTTTCTGACAGACATCTCACCTCTGCCTCTGTCAAGCAGGAAGGATCCATGGTGGCGTGAGGCTTTGTTCTTTGCATCATTGAATGGTGACTTGAGTGGAACAGATGGTCTGGGTGCCATAACCCTGTATAACATGAAAAGAAAAAAAGCCAAAACACATTTGTAGCACATACAGAAATTATTCTCCTCAAATAAAATCTGTGCACCCATTCTCAATGCAAAACAATTCAGCACACAATACTCATTTTGGACTACATGCAAGTTAGGGGAGACCCTCCCCCACCCCAACAAAAAAAATAAAATAAAAGATTGTAATGCCTTAGTATCACATCCATTCTGTTAATATTTCTGTAATAACGACAGTGGTTGTGTAACTGACTATTGGATGGCAATATTATCAATAAATCGGAAAAAATTCAAAAAGTATAAAAGGCAAGAAGGGCACATTTTCTTTGGTTTCTCCACTGTTATGGAGGTCACCCCAGGACAGCTGAGAAGCCTAACACCTCTGTTAGTTACACTCATACAACCCCTTGAAGTTGATAATAAACACAATACACTTATCTGCAGTAAATGGTGAAATTCCAATGGCAAATGGTAACACAATACTGTGGTGTAACCATTCATTGACAAACTTTGAAAGTACAACAAGAACTGACATATCTGCAGTATACCAACAGTGAATGGAAAAAATGCATACAGATATAAAAGTTTCAGTTTGCTTATTGAAATACATTCCAAAAATGAAAATGTAAGCAATTTATGAAAAATATCTTCCAAGTAAATACCAGCAATGGTCTGTCTCTATCAAATCAGTCTACCCTCCTTCGACTTCCATAACTGCAGCATTACCTTTAAATAGTGCAGATTCAGCCCTTTGAGCACTCTGAAGATGCACATGAGGTTTTAAATGATTAGAATTCCTGAATACCAAAAATTTCATAGTGGAGGGAGTAAACATTGTGTAAGTATCTACACGATTGCAGGTATATGTTCTAGGAATGCAGGGAGGAGGAATGACAATTGAAATGGCTTGCAAGTCTTAATGATTACTCTGACTACAGCAACAAGCATTACTGAAGAGTCTCCTCTCTCTCTGAAGTGCGTGCATCATGCAGAGCAGACCTAAGACCTAAGAAAAATAGTGGAAGCACCTTTAGAGCTACAAGAACAACCTTAACAACACTGGTACTCGTTTAATAATAGCACACTCTCCATCCTCTGCTTAAAAAAAGTGTTCTGCAGTACTAATAAGCTATATTACACATTGAAACACAGCTGCAAATAAATGCCTGTGGCATTGCATTTCTGTAAGTTAAGCTGAGAGGAGGGGAAGATGCTCCAAAAATAAATTGAAGAAACAGCTGGCACTGTTGGCAACCTTACATTAATATGCTGTGGGCTAGTATTAGCTTAGTTGTTAATATCACATTGATCTAAACATGTTCAAGTAAATAAGAAAGAAACACTTTGCAATCTTTCTTTTGCTGGACCTGTAATTTAATGGTCTTCTAAGTCAGATCTGTGTGGTATGTACATTTTCTGATTACTACTTAACTCTGTACTGGTTGCAAAGAGGAATGAGAAACACAACTGAGTGTGTGTTGTTATTGCACTGAATTGAGGACTCAAATCCAGATAGTTTGCTGTTTAAGAAGGTTAATGCATATTTCCTGAGCATATGATCAGGTTGTAAGATACACAGAATAAAGAAACCTCACAATCCTGTGTTTTCCTTATTATTCCCTGATATTTGCTACTACTGACATTTTTTTTTCTTTTATAGGGTTCAGCATCTGTGCATGTTTTGGCTAAGTGCAATTTGGAATGGCAGTGTTTTGTGGTGGTGAACGACAGTCCGCTGCCCAAGGTACAAACTGAGAAATTTTATTTGGAATGCCATCATTAGCACATTTTAGAGTGGCGTAGGTGCGTTTGAATACAGCAGTCTGAACAGCAACAGAAGACATTCTACAATTCACCTAAGTCTCACTTTAGCACACAGTGTAAATGAAATGAGTTTAAAGAAAAAGGACAGATGATGCGGGGTTTGAATCTAGCTTCAAGATACTTTAACTAGAGATGCATAACATGTAGAAGAACAGTATGTTGTACATAAAATGCATTTGCTGAAGTATCTTACCTGTAATTCATGTGAACTGAAGTTGCAAAGCTGTCGCTCTTGTCTCTGCTGTCTTCATTAATAATATTTTTAGCAAGGGATGCTGTATCATATGACAGGTTGCACAGTATTATAACACAAAAGGATTAATATGAGTACTGTAGACAGATGTGTGACATGCTGTATAAATTCTCACAATCATAAGTCATCACATTAGGAAGTACGTTTTTCTTTGTGTACTGACTAATTTTGTGTAGTCTGCCAAGCATATCCTGCTGTCATTGTCTGTATGTCCCCTTTTTGAGCTACTGTCATTACATGATATGCTGATGATGTGTAGGCCACATGCTGCTTGTAATGTCTGCAGCAGTTGTGAAAATGCAGCATCTGTCTTTGTAATGGTATAACTGTTGATGAATAGAAGTCCAAGTCATGTTTGTCCACATGTTTTATGGTGTGGAATATAAATTATTTTTTTTATTTGCCTTTGTAATTTCTGCACTGCTTAGCAGAATCCAAATAAGACTCACAGGTAAAGGAAAAAGTGAACAATTTCATTTCTGTATCCTTTGTTAGCAGAAACACTCCTGACACCGCTGAGTGGTATTTGTGATGAGTGAGTGACGTGCACATGACTTCTACCTCTCTCTGTGGCACAAGCTGTAAATGTAGTGACTTTGGACACATTACAGAGTTTTTCTGGGGTTCCAATCCATACTGTGTGAAGAGAATGCAGAAACTATTACTCAAAAGTAATGATTTGCTTTCATCACAACTTCTGTTTTTTTCTGTCTCTTGCCTTCTACACTTGCTCGCTGCTGAACAGTATGCAATCAAGCTTACTTGCATAAGGAGAAAAGTGAAACATTTTATTTGTGCAGCCTTCTGTAGCACAATCAGACTTAGCAGTGATGTGTGGATGCCAGCACTTAATGACAGTACTGAGTGGAGAACATTCAGTGGCTGTGTAACTGTCTCTGTGGCACATGGTGTAAGGGCAATAACTTCAGATGCAGGACAGAGGTAAGCCAGGGTTCAAAACCAGCTGGCACTTTTTTTTTTTTTTTTTTTTTTTACAATGGGTGTCATAATGCAGCTTCTAGCAACACTTTGATTAAGAAGGTAAGACAACATACAAATGGCTATCACCATTGCTGGATCCAGTACTTGGCAACATAGGCAGTTACGTCACTCTGGCCAGGAAGCTTCAACATAAAAAAAAGACTTTTTAACACGATGGTGGCAGCATCTTCTCCTTTAAGGAGTACCATATGTGCGTCACTTGCATGCACGCCAATGCAGATGCAAACCCCATTCTGCACTCATATGCAGAATTTAAACAAGCCATTCCACTTATAGAGAAGATAGGTGTGTGTGTGTATAATTTAAACTAGCAGTTCCAATCTTTCTGTAAGGGAGAGAAAGTGTGTGTATGCATATGTATGTGCATATGTAATTTAAACTAGCCATTTCATTTGTATGAGAGATAGTGTGCATGTGTATTGCTGTATATGAGAGAAGGTGTGTTTGTGTGTGTGCATTGCTATGTGAGAGAGTAAGTGTTTATATATGTGTGTTGCTGTGTGATAGCAGAGAGAAGGTAGGCGTGTGTGAGAGAGAACAGAGAGAAGGAAAGTGTGTGTGTGTGTGTGTGTGTGTGTGTGTGTGTGTGTGTGTGTGTGTGTGTGTGTGTGTGTGTGTGTGTGTGTGTGTGTGAGAGCAGAGAGAAGGTAGGTGTGTGCGTGTGTGTGTGTGTGTGTGTGTGTGTGTGTGTGTGTGTGTGTGTGTGTGTGTGTGTATGTGCGCGTGTGTGTTTGTGTGTCTATGTGCGTGTTTAACATACCTCAGAACTGTCCAGATTTAGCCTCATAATTTTGATCTGTTTCTCATAAAATTTATGGTTTTCTGGCAAATCACAGAAGATTGAAGTCATTAAATAAGGACATATATAGTATGCCGCGGTGGTACGGTGATAGCGTTGTTAGTTCACAGCAAGAGGTTCTCCCATTCGATTCTTGGCTTGGCTTGGGAGTGCCTTCTGTGTGGAGTCTGCATGTCCTCCACACGGTTGGGTAGCGTTCGAAAGACATGCATGCGTAAATGGGCATGCCTTCATTGAAGGTTGGGCATTGAGCTGGCACCTCGGCGGTTCATAAAAATCTACTGCCAATCATTAGTGGACCGGAGTTCCGCTGTGGCGACCCCTTAATAGGAAAAAGCTGAAAGACAAACAACAACAACATATGACTTTCAGACTTTACACCCTTCAGAAAATGGATGCTAACACAAATTCTGTTATTCTAGCAACTTTCTAAGATAAAAAGAGCAATATTTAAAATATATTCCTATTTTTGGGCCATTGTATCCCGATTATTTTCGGCTTCATCCAGACTTCTTGCACTGAGTTTGAGAGGTATGCATACTTCTAAACTGTCCAGATTTTTGCAGAATGTCCAGATGTTTGCGTCATATTTTTGACCTATTCATCATAAAATGTGTGATTTTCTGGCAAATCAGTGAGGATCTAAATATCTATATAATGTCATACATTTATTTGAGTTTCAGACTTCATTTCCTTCAGAAAATGCATGTTAAGGCAAATGCTGTTATTCTAGCAACTTTCTAAGTCTATATCTGACCATATTTTGGGTTCTTTGCTCCCCCCCCCTTATTATAGGCTTTCCCCAGATTTCTTGTGCTACAAGATTGAGAGGTATGGAGGCATGGTATGCCCTAGTTGAGGGAAGGGGGCAAGTTAGTCAATTAAGTTGTTCAGGCATGACCGTGTAACTTGGTTACAGGAGACAAGACCCTGAATCCTGTACAAACAACTACCAGACTGCTGAATGAATTGTGAGCTTCAGTGGAGACAAGAGCCTGAATCCTCTACACAAACTGCCAGATTGCTGACAGAATTGTAAGTTTAAGGTTCAGTGCATTTTCAGGGAATTATGAATTTCAGTGCACTTTCAAAGGATTACAAGTTTCAGTGCATTTCCATGGAATTATGAGTTTCAAGTGAAGAGAGTTTTACTGTTGCTCATGCTAAGTCTGTTTTCAATGTGCAACTAACGGCTTTGTTTAGTAAATGGCAGTCACAGTTTGTGCTGTAGAATTTGAAAGCAGTGTTACTAGCATAATTGCCTGTGGTGCAGAAGGCTGTGGATTCTACTTCCACACCATGTAGATGGAGTGCTGATATTGCAGTACCCTTTTGATTGCAGATTATTTGGTGCATTTTAAAGTGGGATAGGGGTTCTCCAGTCCTGAGGGTGTCCTCCTTTGTATGGGATGCCTTGTAACTATGAACTTGTTGGTTTGTCAGTCATTCTCTATTGCAAAATTACCAGTTTAGCAATGTAACATGGGCAATTAATTCTGCAAAGCAGCAGGTACTAAATTTGTAGTTGAAACACTGAAATGTAAAGATGTTTGCCAGTAGCAACCTCTTCATTAGTTACAGATCTCTTTAATGCGGATTTATTCAGATGACTTTTACTTCTGCAGAGATTATGCTTATTAACTGATACTGGTGGATTGCAATGAAAGAAGTTTGAGTGGCCCTTTACAATTAAAATGTTCTGAAGTGGGCAGTTTTGTCATTATTGGGTCGGGTTACATATTTTTTTTCATTGCATACTAGAAAAATGTTCAAACTACAAATTTAAAACACACTCTAACAAGTGGTGATGTATTATACAAGGAATATAATTTATACAATCAGGAAGGTGAATCAAAGAACACATACATGTATGCATGGCCCTACAAATGTGTGCAAGGAGCCTATGGTTTGAAAATAGCCCAAAGATAAACTTCTCTCCACTGGCAAGATACATTTTATTTGAATGTGAGTTTGAATGGCAGAGAAGTTTACTGATCATGCTAAGTCTGTTTTCTGTCTGAGACTGTATTGTTTGTTTGTCAAATGACTATCAGTGTCTGTGCTATTTTATTTCAATATCTGTAATCATGGTAGAAGTAAATAAGAAAACAGTATGCGGGGCTAGGGGGTTGCTGCAGGTGGGCCTGCTGTGGGGAGCCCCAACCTATTACTCTGCCTGGGGCCCCATTTGACCATGATCCAGCTCTGGCTATCATAAGCAGGTTGATAGCAAGAAATGTTTCAGTATTGCCTTGATAAATTCTAGGTAACATATCTTATTAACGGCCTTAATTATGAAACCCATTTGATTGCGTGAGTAGTTGTTTAAGCATGAAAGCTATGATTATTAATGAAAAATCCACTTGCATATCTATGGTGAGCACAGTAGTTTAGTGAAAATCCTCTTGACACCTATCATAACCCAAATATGTGTTTTGCATGTAGGTATGTGTTTGTATGTGCTATAAAGTATGACTGTACCATACCCAAACCTGTATTTCTTAGCTCATGAAAGTCTATCCATTTGAAATACATTTACAAAGAGTAATAACACCTCTTATATGGGAACATAGTTTTGAAAGTCACACACATACTAGCCCATCTGAAGTACAGTATATCTCCCTTCATTCTGAATGCATTATATCTGTAATGACCATGGCTGAAAGGGAGTTTGCCTGCAGCCATGAGAAATAGCCTGGCTTTAAATGCATGCCTTTTTAATTGTAGAGGTTTGATTCCCACCTTGTAAAACTAACTTTTTACAGAGTGCAACTACCAACAAATTATATCCCACGTCATCCTATTTCACCTTCCAAACACCAAGGCTTACAATGTAAGTCAATAAGTATGTCAGTGTTGACTACTGGAAAAAGTGTGAATAGGCTGAACACCACACATTACAATTATCACTGCCATTAACTAAAAACTTAGTCCTGTGGTAATAGCAGAAACTCAAAACCAAACAAAAACTATTGAAGGCTATGTGAGAATGACTCCAACTTTTAGTGTAATAAAACTTTTAATAACCACTTTTGTAAAAACTTCATCAGAAAATACTTAAAATACAAAATTCACTTAATATATATCTAGTGTCACCAATAAAAAATGCAGTCAGTTGAACTAATCAGATGAAAACAATAGCAGGCAAATGAAATGTACAATTAACTCTTTACCAACCATCTAGCTTATGTTCCACAAGGAAACACTTCCATGTTAATCATTTTGTTCAAGCCCACTGGAAAATCAGCCCTGAGTTTGACCTGCCATTCTGCTTCTTTCTTTTCCATCTGATTCTTTAGATTGCCACCCCTTCTATCCTCCAAAACTTGTTCTAATATTGCAAAATTAAACTTTTTATAGTTCTTGCATGAGAGGGAATGTCTGAATAAAGCGTTATTGTGGTCTTGGGTTTTAATTGCATAATTGTGTTCCCTTATTCTATTCCTCAAACATCTTGCTGTCATTCCCATGTAAAAGCTGAGGCAGCCTGAACATACTCCAATATACACTACCCCGACAGTGCCACAGTGATACCTTCATTTTACCTTCATAGTATATGGTAAATGACTCAAAGAAATGTAAGGACCTTCATATATAAATCTGCAAACATTACAACCATTGAACTGTTATGTACTTGGACTTTTATTAGTGATAGGAAGGTTAATCTTAGTGTTGTTTTCTAACTTGTGCTTGACGCATACATCCTTTTTGTGTACAAAAAGTGGTTCTTCACCAAATATTTTATAAAAATCTTGATTACCTGTAATGATTTTCCAGTTGGTCTGAATAATTTGTTTTATCTGAAATGTATTAACTGACATATCTAAATAATAAAGTGCGATCAATTTCTTTACACAATCAGCCTCTTTATTGTCTCCTTCAACTTCTTCACTAACATGTCTATTTCTAAAAATTCCACTATTTTCATTTATATTAATTTTGTTTTGATAATAATGATTGTTTTTATTTTTGTTTTTATACCCCTTAAAAATAATGGGACAAAAGGCTTCTTCTATGGCAATTCTCTCCAAAAACTCCCCCTGGTAATCCCTAGCTAAAAAGAGGGAAATTATGTACTTTGATTCTTGCTGAAAAGCTTTGTCCTCACTCATCATGTGAGAAGTTCTGATGAATTGACCTCTTGGTATTTTCCTCCCAAATCTCACCTCTTCTGCATTCCATTTAAGTTCTACATCTAGGAAAGAAATAGTATGTCCTTTATTACCAGCAGTAAATTTGAGGAAAAGAGAACTCTAGTTTAAGTTGACCAAAAAATCTGGGTGATTGCATTCTCCCATGACTAAGAAAACAAGTCATCTACAAATCTTCTATAAAACATGACATTTTTGTATTCAGGAATGGTACTCAGAATTTTCCTTTCCCACCAACCAAGCACTAAACTAGCATAAGCTGGGGCAACTGTAGCCCTCATGGCAACACCCTTAATCTGCTGGCAATATGTGTGGTTGAAAAGAAAATAATTGTTTGTTAATAAAATGTCTAATAAAGGACAGTACAAATTAACTAAACTGTTGTGAAGGTTGGTGTACTTGTTTATGTAAGACCTAAGGTATTCTACACCTTCTTCATATGGCATGAAAGTAAATAAAGATACTACGTATAATGTAAACATGTGTTAACTTGGTAACGGTTACTGAGGCTGAAATTCCTAATACTATCCAGAAAATTCCACGAATCTTGTATGTAAGATGGTAACTGTTGAACCAATGGATTTAAAACTGAGTCTAAACAAGGGAGATTCCTTCTGTTGCACTGCCTGAAGCTGAAATGATGGGCCTAAAAGAGGAGTCTATCATGTTCTTATGTATTTTGGGGATACCAAATAATAACCCTACACTTGGATGGTCAATAGTTAAAATGCTGTAAGCATCAGCGTCAATCTTGTCATTCATTAGATGATCATAAAGACAATATTGAATGTGTTTATGGCTCTTTTGCATGTCAAGTAGAGAAACTTCTCTATATTCTTCTGTCTTATTCAACATTTTTTTCCATGGAGAGATTGTATTGTTCAACATTCATTATAACCATCCCACTACCCTTATCGGCTTTCATAAATCTCAAAGCCGATTGATGGTGTAGTTGTTGCAAAGCATTGCTATCTTCTGGGAATAAATTGAAATACAGTTATTTTGTTTTTTGACTTAATAAGGCCCTTATTTCCTTTTCACAAGATGACTTGGAAGTTTTCAAGGTATGGTGTAAAGGTGAGTTGAAGACAGATGGTTTAGTCAAACTTTTCTTGATCTTAACATCTCTTGACAAAAAATGCAACTTAATTTTCTAGTATAAAATTTCAACTCTAAAATACTTTTTTTAAGTTAGCTGGATAACTCAATATAAAATGAAAACCAAATTTCAAAACTTTATAATGATGTTCATTAAATTGAAATTAGACAAACTGAAAATTTTTACTTCATCTAAACTCGTAGTCTCTTGAATGTCTCTTAACATTTCCTTCCCTTGCTTTTCCCACAGCTCAGGTTTGAATAATTCCTGTTTCCTCAACGGTTCAAGTTTACTGCCTCTTATATGGGAATGCAGTTCCCAGGAGTTCTGAAAGTCACACACATACAGGCCCATTCTGAATGCATTATATCTGTAATGACCATGGTTGAAAGGGAGTTTGCCTACATCCATGAGAAATAACCTGGCTTTAAATGCGTGCATTCTTTATTCTATAGGTTTGATTTCCACTATGTAAAAACTAACTTTTTACAGTGTGCAACTACCAACAAATTATGTCCCAAGTCATCCTATTTAATTTACCGAACATCAAGGCTTACAATGCAAGGCATTAAGTATGTCAGTGTTGACCACTGGAAAAAGTTTTATTAGGCTGAGCACCACACATTACAATTATCACTACCGTGTTTCACACCTTTGTTGCTGTTTGTTGAAATCCCTGCCTCATTGTCTGGCAATGGATCTCTCTACTGTCATCATTCAAATACAGTTGGCATGGTTGTGGTTCTTTGCGCACTGGCTGTTAAACTCGAAATTGGAATTTGAAACCAGTTCACAGCGTTGTTGCTTGAATTATGCACATATGGCTGGTGATGGGATGATAGAGGTGGGGTGTTGAGAAGTTGAGGGGTTTTGTGGCACTCCTGTTGAAGCACTACAGCTGTAGGTCATTGCTGGAGGACTAGACTGGGTTTCAGTATAAGACTGAGGTTTGGAACAGCTTAGCCAAGGCTGTCACCAGGGCAAGTGACATTTTCTTCACCACTACAGTGACTTGAAACAGTACAAGAAAGACCTCCTTAGCTGCTGGGAGGGTCATTTTAGAACTGCTGACACCCCTCGGTGTATAAATATAGTGATCCTTCACCATTCAGTTATATTGAATGCAGCAGACAGCCCAGAATGGCATCCATTATGCTTTTATGTCTCGTCTTCTCTTCTTCTGTATTGTACAGCTGCTAAAGAAATTGCATTGAACAGGAGGTGCACCAGGGGAGGTTAAATCACCTCAGAGAGACACTGGGTATGTATGCATCAGGGTTTACTGTAAGCTTAATAACTATTGTAATTATATGCAATATGGCAATACTGAAAGAAATAGCTGTCTTTATGATATCATAGCAGAGCAACTGACTAAAAGTACAACACAGTAAGACCTTCCCGTCATACCTGGATGTGGCAAAGGTGTATAAAATGGATAATCATAAATGTGTATGTACTGGAATTATATTGTCACGTAACATGCTATGTATTTAATTCTCGCTTTTATGTGTCACCCCACCCTATTCTCTCTCATTTTTTTTTTTTATTTTTATTTTTATTTTTTTTAAATATTTTATATGGCTTAAGAAGTTTCTGTTGTCATACATTTCTGCTTACAAAAATGACAGTCAGCACAGCAAGGTAGACTGACCACTGCAGATCGGCCCCTCATCCCTCTGCAGGTTGCAGCACTGACACCAGGTACTTCAGGGTCCCAGTCTGTCAGAGCTGCCTCCACACACCTGCCCTACCTGCTCTGCTGTGGCTGCTGGTACACTGGTACCCTCCAGGAGTAGTAGTAGTAGGGAAGTCATGATTTTGTTACCCAGCAAGAGCTGCTAGACTTGGTGAAGGGTATTATAGAAAGGGGCCTCGTTGCCTGAATCAGCTGTGTAGAAAAGGTGCTTTGTCAAATCCCTCAACTATAAATCCACCCTAAATCCATCATAAACTCTGACAAGCACAACCCTAAGCAATTCTGGTCTACTATTAACACTACCCTTCACCCAGGGAAGGTTGATACCCCCCAGCCATCCATTCCTCCCTCCTCCAGCAGTATTGCTGAATCCTTCAACAAACACTTCACTGAAACTATAACATCTCTCATCAAACAACACTTCCCTACAACAGCCCCCCAACTCTTAACCCTAAACCCCCCACTCCTCTTTTCTTCTTCACCTCAGTACCTACCTCCAACATAAAAAGACTATTGTCGAAACTTAAACCCACAAAACTCGCAGCTGACAACCACCCCCCTCTGAATACTTGAAAATTGCAGCTGATAAACTAGCCTACCCAATTTCAATTTGAATCAGCCATTCCATAACAGAAGGCTATGTTCCCATAATATGGAAAATATCCCACATCATTCCCCTCCACAAAGACACCCCCTCCACTGACCTCTCCAATTACCACCCCATTGCTATCCTCTCCCCTCTCTCCAAGATACTTGAAAAATGTATCAACACCCAGGTCACCAACTACCTCCTAGCTAATAATTTCCTCTCCAAAACCCAACATGGTTTCAGGCCATATCACAGCACTACCTCCACTCTGCTCTCCTTCACCAACACTATACTTCATCACAAAAACAATGGCCTCTTCTCTACTGCCGTATTTCTAGATCTCTCAAAGGCCTTTGACATGGTATCTCATGAGCTACTACTCTCTACTCTCCCCAATCTCTCCTTCTCACAATCAGCCTGCAACTGGTTCCACATCTATCTACATGGATGACAGCAATCAGTAATTGTGGACAATAACCTATCACCTCACCTCCCAGTTACTCTCAGAGTTCCCCAAGGGTCTATCTTTGGCCCTCTGCTATTCTCACTTTTCACTAACAACCTACATACTGCCACCACACAAGCATCTCTTATACAGTACACAGATGACTCTGCTCTTATCTGCTCTGCCCTCACTCTACCAGAACTAGAACAAATCACACAGGAATCATTCTCTTCTGTAGGACACTGGCTATTCATTGCTCAGCTCCTACTCAACTCAAGTAAGACAAAACTTCTCCTGTTCCAACCTTCCAAAGCTACCCAAAACACCCCCCCACATCAACATTCTCGACAAAGATAATGCCATCATCTCTCCATCAGAACACATAAAATTACTCGATGTGGAAACAGACAACAAACTTAGATTTGACACCCACATATCTCTCACAATAAAAAAAGTTCACAAGAAACTGCCAATTCCTAACCAAGGCAGCTAGAATCTCCATAGCCAATTCCCACCTAATCTCCACCCTACTCTAGTCATCCCCCATACTTACCAATCTTAGACAGACAGACCTACACAAGCTGGATGCTTGTTGTGACATCCGTGCCCTGGCCCAGCAATCAAGGAGCCTCAGTCCTCACCACTAACATCAGGGAGGGTGTCTCATATAAGAGGAAAGGATAACAAATACACACAGTATGTACACAGAGATCACAGTCAATCTGGGGCTGGTTGCTTCCTTTGCTCTCCAGGTCCCCAATAAGACTCCCCACTGGCACAGCTATAGGGTCCAGATCTCAGACTAGCTGGCAAGCTAACTTTAGACAGACAGACCTACACAAGCTGGATGCTTGTTGTGACATCCGTGCGCTGGCCCAGCAATCAAGGCACCTCAGTCCTTACCACTAACACCAGGGAGTGTGTCTCATATAAGAGAAAAGGATAACAAATACACACAGTAAAGTACAATTTCCCTTAAGTGTACACAGAGATCACAGTCAATCTGGGGCTGGTTGCTTCCTTTGCTCTCCAGGTCCCCAATAAGACTCCCCACTGGCACAGCTATAGGGTCCAGATCTCAGACTAGCTGGCAAGCTAACCTCCAGTACCCTCTCCATCCAACCAGTGCTTCATGTCCCTGCCCAAGTAGCTGACACACACACACTTTGAGATAAGTATTTATACAACTTCACAGACACTCCTGGGAAAGGCTGACACAGATTCTCCAGCTGTGACCCTTTACCTAGCCTATACGGTAGTAATTACTACCACCTCCAGCTAATAATTATCAGCCACCCAAAGGCCCTTAAAAGGGTGTCCAATCATTACTGTGCAATATTATTATCCAATTGGTAAGTGTGACTAATCAGTCAAGGCTTATTAGAGTGGCCTTGTACAATAAACTCTATAAATATGCAATGCACTCTGCAGCTTACTTATCTCTACACAAACCAGCCACAGGTAAAAGGTTTTTAAAAAATTTAATAATAAATACTAAAAACACAAGACGATACTACTACACCACAGTGCTATTTAAGAGTTCAGAGATCACACAGAAACTTAAAATAAATCAGTAGTACAGTTCTGACATAACAGAAAAACACTTAGTCTAATATTTATAGTCCTAGCTACTTCTACAAGAAAACATACTTCTAGCATAACTTACTTAAGACAACAGACAGAGTGCTGATGAGTTAGATATCCAAGATCAAAATGCTTAATCTCTGGTTCTCACTGTTTTACTTGAAACTGCAGTTCTGATAAAACATTACATCATTTGTTTACACTTCATGGAGTTCCCAGGCTGACAGAAACTGCCTTTACATTCTTTTACACTTAGAGCAATAAAGGACATTCCACATGTAAATTCTGGTCATTAACTTTAGCCTTAAAACAATAGGCAGGATGCTTACTCCAGACACATCAACTATAAATTCTAACTTCAAAGGAATAAACATAAAGTAATTTTAATTTCAAAGGACCAATAAGAAATGCTTGACTTAGTTTTCCTTACAGCAGATAGCAATGTTGCCACATTGTTGAAACAGCATTTCTTTGCATTTAAGACACAAGCCTGTATTTTAGATTTCTATTTACAAATACCAGAATGATGTATCAAATTCTATTTGACTAGGCTGGCAGCCTTCACCCATCTTCACCAGTCTTCACACTTGTTACAACAAAATCGCTAAATTTGCCACTGGAACCTCTTACCGCAGCCATCATTGTATCTCCCTTAAAGAACTAAACTGGATAGTACTCCCACAACTCCTTCACTTTAATCAACTCACCCTCGCTCATAAACTTATTAACCACCCTCATAACATCCCTTCCCTTCAAACCCTTCTCCAACCCTATCACTCCACTAGGTCCCTAAGATCAAGCAACAAAAATCAACTCACTGTTATCAAACCCAAAAACTCAGCAAGAGAAGCCATATTTTCATGTATCATATCTAAACTTTGGAACAATCTTCCACCCTGTATAACTACTCTAACTTCCAGCAGCCTTTTCAAGACTGTGCTCAAATTCCATGTAAATTGGCACTGGCTTTGTCCTTGTTCTAATCCAGACTAACCCCCACCCTTACTCCCCACCTAGACTCTTAACCCAACTATACTAATGCCACTACTAACCACAGTCAGAATTAGCTAGTTGTCTTTACATAATTTAAATCTTGTCTGACAATGTTGTTACTAATATTATAAACAACAAGAAACTATCTTAACTTGCAACATTTACTGTATATACTGTTAATAATCATTATCTTGTTATTGTATTAAAGTCAACAACCTGTAATGTTGTTTACTATTGCTGCAACTTTGTATCTCTATTTATCATGTACATGATGTGGAGCTTTTCTCCCCGGGCATCCACTGAAAAAGGACCTGCATCCAGTCGGAATTTCCTGGTAAACAAATGTAAATAATAAATAATATTGCCAAGATGATGCCACATTGAGAACTGACACAAGAAACTGAGACAGGACTCAGTGATGACAGTTCTGAAGGTAAGAACTAGATTCTCACTGTTCTCAGGTTTTATGTCGGTGCTCCTCCTATGTCCCTTACCTGTCCCCAGTCATGGTGTCCACCAAACCTTTGTGTCTATCATAATCCTTGTCTGTCTTGTATGTCCTACATGTTGGTGCCTGCTTACTCACCTACCCTACCCCTGAACCTCACAATCCTATGCCCCTTCCCCAACATTCCTCTCCCTGTGAAAGTAAAAAAAAAAAATGGGCACTGGTCCAAAAAAAAAAAAAAAAAAAAGGTCTACTCATACATAGCTCTCCACTTCACCTATGTGTCTTCTTGACACACCTGACTTGGTACAATTGGCTGTACAACATTATTCTGTTGTTGTCACCTACCCTTGGTGTGGTGACAGTCCAAATTCAGCAAATTGTGTCTACATTTTAACATTTATGTTGTGAAGAAGTGAATAACTATTGTTCTCTCCCACAACCTTCCTTCAAATTTCTCTATTACTTCCCCTGTCTTCTTCTCTCTGCTTGCCCCCACCATTTCACCACTTCTTTACTATCAACATCATTTTTCACATATTTAATCTGGTCAAAAGGTAGAATCACACACAACACGCATGCCAAAAATGGTCCATAAAAAATACCTCTCTTTTTTCCTCAGCATTTGCATGGAGTTTGGCATCATGCACCAATGTTGCGTGACTGTGAATGGCTGGTCATGTCCTGTGGTAAAACATGGTCAGTTGTTGCCATCACCCACAATAGGTGCTTAAATATGCTGCACTATCTGAATACAAAGTAAAGGCAGTATAAAGGAATACTTGGCAAAGGTTACTCCAACAGATCTTTGACTACTGGATGTAATAAAGTGCTACTTCCTCTGAGGTGTGTTGACATAAATCATTTGTCTGAAGATTGATTTTTTGGCCATAGCATCAAGTGTTCAATTCTAGATATGTAATATGTCACATTATTTCTTCTTGTGGTGCTATATTTGTGTGATATTTTTCATGATGTACATCATAATTTTTATCCAGTTATGACTTTTAATGAGCAGATTTTGAATACTATTGCAAAAAAGCATTTGCACATATGTCCATGTCCATAAAGAAGTATCAGTAAAGCATTCTTATTCTATTCATACCTTAACCAGATTTTGGCTGTCCTACAGCTTCTTGATCCCCAGAGCCATCAGTTAATGATGCAGAGCATGACAGGTGAAGAATGAGAACACACCATAAAGGTCTACATTAATGACCCATAACACTAAACTTTGATATGTTCCAACTAAAGCCTCTCAAAAAATGATCTCAAAGCCAAACCATAAACAAATAAACTATAAAAACGGCTTGAAAAATGGCAGAAAATTCCATACACTTTATTAAATAACAAAATAAAACATATATAAACCAACACGTAAGCGCTTTCATTCAGATTGAACTTCATCAGACCAAGTTACATAGTCACACAAACAGAATTTAAATAACCTAATTAAAGATCGCATGACCTAACTTCTTCAATGCTTTAACCCCTTCCTTTTCAGAAAAACTTTGAAATTCTCCTATCATTAATTCCTGGATACATACAGGCATTTAACCTGATCTGCCAACAATATTCTTTCCAGTCAAGATCTTCCTCAGCATCCCACCTAGAATGATAATTTTCACTTGATCACTTACTGATTGGCAAATCATGTTAAATGCCTGTATGTATCAGGAAATTAATGATAGGGAGAATTTCAAAGTTGTTCTGGAAAGGAAGGGGTTAAACACTGAATAAGTTGGGTCATGTGATCTTTAATTAGGCTATTTAAATTCTGTTGGTGTGATTATGCAACTTGGTCTGTTGAAGTTCAATCTGAACGAAAGAGCTTACCAGTTGGTTTTATATGTTTTTTATTTTATTATTTAATAAAGTGTGTGGAATGTTCTGCCGTTTTTCAAACTTTGATATGTGTCTGTCTGCTGGTCTTTGCATTCACCCCTTCTCTCTCACCTCTTTGCACTGCTGACTGCTCATTAGGCTGAGTGATGGAAATGTCATCTTTTGGCATTTCCATACTGTCATTACTTTGCTGAAGACTGATACCTACATCTTCTATTGGCTGAACAGGTTATCACTGTCCCTTCAAATGTGTGATTTTGACATTTGTGAAGAAGGATTTCCTTTACGGTGTGTTGATAAGAATAAGGTATTCAATGAGTTTTGGAGCTTCATGTCTAACTGAAGGTTGCATTTGTTCTATTTTATTTATAAGAAAATGCCTTAGATTTTGTAAAAACAGCCAATTGTCTTTATTTATATTATAATTATAAATTATCTGTTCCTTTGTTAGAATTTTCCCTTTCTCTATAAGTTGATGCCAAAAGAGTAATGTTTCTTCTTTAAGTATATTTATTTTAGATATTTGGAATGTATCTAGAATATTTGGTGTAAAAGCTATAGGAAAATAAGAAAAATCCAAGAATTAATATTTGGTATTTTGTTTATATATGTTTTGAACACTGAAAGTGTAGAGCTTACATAGTTTGATGGCAATTTATTAATATTATTCCTTTTCCCTAAAAAATAATCTTTTAACATCCATATAAGGGGTGATGGTATTACTGTTAAGTTGTCTTGTATGTGATTATAATTGATTTCTATGTAAATCTGCTCATGGGCTTGTTTCCATATAGGTGTGTATGAATTATTTAACCATAGTGTTATGTTTTTAATAACAGATGAGGTAATATATAAATCAATATCCGGTAAATTAATTCCACCATCTTCCCAATCTGGCAAATGTTTATTTAAGGCTATACGGGGTTTATTTGGAAACATTTAAAATTAGTTTATTGTATCTTTGAATAATATATTTGGGAAGTGGCAATGAAAAATTTTGTATTAAGTATAATATTTTGGGAAATATGATTATTTTAATAAGATATAATCTGTCTGCTGTTGAAAAGATATATTTATTCCAGTAACCAATTGTTTGTTCTATTTTGTCTAGTATTTTATTATTGTTAAATATTAGAGAATCTGTTAATTCATTGAGTAGATTTATTCCCAGATATAATAATATACTTTCTGTTACTATATATTTGGAAAATCTTTTGTTTATATTATTTTTTTTTTTTTTTACAATTACAGGGCATCATTTTAGTTTTGTTTTCATTAAATTTTAAGCCTGAAATATTTTGAAATTTATTCATGGAGTTAAATAGAGCATTCAAAGACTCATTTGCATCTGAGAGAGTTAATAGTATGTCATCAGCAAAGAGTTGGATTTTAAGGTTTAACATTTTATTAATACAAATGCCCTTTATGTTATTGTTTGATCTGATTTGATTTGCAAAGGGTTCTATGAGTAATGCAAATAACAATGGTGATAAAGGGCAACCTTGTTTAGTTCCCTTTTTGATTGTTATAGGGCCTGATCTATATGATCCCAGTTTAACATATGCAGTAGATTTTTCATATAGTATTTGGATAAGATTATTAAAATTAGAAGGAAAGTTATATTCTTTTAAAACTAATGAAAGAAAGTTCCAGTTAACTGAATCAAAAGCTTTATTAATATTTAATGAGATTACATTTAAATTTAGGACTTTATGTTTGCTATAATCTATTAATGTTAGTATTCTTTTAATATTATCTGAAGTATTTCTTCCTTTAATAAAACCTGTTTGATCTTTGTGAATTAAGAAAGGAAGAAAGTGTTTGATCCTATCTGCGTATATAGCCATAAACATCTTGTAGTCTATATTGAGTAATGATATTGGCCTATATGAGGAACACTGTTTCTCATCTTTATCTGGTTTGATAATTGGGGATATCAATGAATATTTCCAAGAGGGTGGTATATTCAAATCTTTATTGGCTATATCATATACTTTTAATAATAAAGATATGGCTTGATTGGGTATTAATTTATACATTTCTGGTAGCATATTGTCTGGGCCAGGTGCTTTATTTGTCTTGAGCTTTTTAATTTGTGATTTTAATTCTGTCATATTGATTGGTTTGTTTATAATGTCTATTTGTTCTTGTGTTAATTTAATATGAATATTGTTTTCTAAGTATTTTTTATATCCTTAGTAGGTGTATCTTGAGTATTTATGGAATTATCAATGTTAAATTGGAGTCTGAATGCTTCTAAAATATCATTTAGTTCTGTAACGCTTTTGTTAGTATTGGGAATAAATATTTCTTTTATTTGCTTAGATTTAATTATCTTTTTTGTTCTATTAGTTAAGTATCTCATGTGTGCTGAATTAGTAGAGTATGAGTTTATTTTTATCTTTTCTAAGTTAATCATAATCTTATGGTGTAGCAATTCTGTATATTTCTTATTGATTTGTGTAAGTTCTTGAACTTGAGTAGCATTACCCTTTTGTATTTCCAGTTTCAATTTATCTGCTTTGTTTTGTAAGTCTAGCATATCTTTATTCCATTACTTCCTTTTATTTATGTACCAGGATAATATCTTCCCATATGTAACTGCTTTTAATGAATCCCAGACATATATTTCTGAAATATATTCTGTGTAATTTATTTCTAGAAAGTTTTTGATTGTTTCTTCATAAAATTCTTTGAAATCTGTCAATTTTGTGATATAGGAAGGTATCCTAGTAATGGGATTTGAATAAAATGGTGTAAGCTCTATCTCAAAGACTATGGCATTATGATCAGATAAAGGACAATTTATGATTTTGACTTTGTCAATTTTTGTTATTAGGTCATTGGCAACATATATTCTATCAATTCTAGAGTTAGTTTTATATCTATGAGAATAAAATGTGAAGATTAGTGAGTCTGGTTCTGCAAATTCATTTATATCTTTTAAATACAATGTATCTATAAATTTTGATAGTACTTTAGAGATAGGTTTTTTTCTTCTTTTGGATTTAGAATCTGTATCCTTTTCATTCATTATACAGTTGAAGTCTCCTGCCAATATCAGGCTACCCTTTGTTAAATGAATTATCTCTTCAAAATGCTGTTTAACTGTTTTTAATCCTAGTCCTGGGATCCAATATAGATTTACTAACGTATAGATTATCTTATTTAACTCTATTGAAACTAGACAAAACATACCTGATGTATCTTGATGAATAGTAATTATTTTAGGTGTTATAGTTGAGTTGCGAAGTAGTATAGCTACTCCTCTTTTTTTGTTTTGTATTGAGAGTTTATTAGTACTGTGTAATTATTAATATTTAAGTTGTTTATATCTCTGTCTAATAAGTGTGTCTCTTGTAAAAAGACTATTTGTGGTTTATGTAAGTTTATGTACTTGAATAGGCTTCTCCTTTTATTACTATTATTTAGACCATTAACATTTATGGATAAACATTTAATTTCCTAGTTTTGAGTTTGTTTTATGTGTGAGTTTATGTAAATATTGTTTATTCTTAGTTCCATCTTGGTACAGAATTCAAAAAGTTTTTCTTGTATGATTTTTGCATGTTTCTGAGTGACACCAAAGTGATAGAATAAAAAAAAAAACAAAGAACTTCCAAACTTGTAATTTTTAACCTTAAAAACCATTCCCTATTGCTCTGAGGTAATATACCTCTTTGTTTGGTTAGTGAATCTAACCAAACAAACTTTCTACCCTCACAAATAATATTTGGATCAGTTTCTCTTATCCTCTTAGTTTTAAATAAAGATAATTGAATAATATATTAAGATAATCTAATCAGCTAAAATTTATACATATATATTTTTACTCATCTTATTGTAATTCAATAATACTTATTTCTAATCAGGTTTCAAAAAAGTACAAATATTTAGATTAAGGTAGTATCATTTCAAAATAATTTAGGGTATTAATAAACATCATGTTAAAATCTATAACTGTATATTTCATACATCTGTTGAAAACTATTTACTGACATTACTGTATAATACAGTACCATTGTTGTGCAATTGTTTTAGACTACTCAATTCCAAAAACAGTGTTTAAATTAATATTTGCAAAGTCATATTGGAATAAAAACACGAATAGTTCTGAAACCACATCATATTTCATGTTTAACATAAACTGAAATGGAATACAATGTACAAGTATATTAATATTTCTTTAGTAGACATTAAATATGTTCCTATGATTGCATTTTTCAGCTTTTCAAAGACAATTCCCATGGCTGGAGACAACAAGATCACAATTTAGACATCTCCCTTATCCAAGAGACTACTTATAATGTTGTTACTTGATTGAGTGTTTTGTTGTTAACACTTCTATCAACTTTCAGAGGGACTTTGTATAATCAAAACTGACACAGTACAGAGGTAAAACTGCAGTGCACTTGACCACATTTTAAAGCAAACATCTATGTATATCACATATTAACTCTTACAGCTTAGACTGACACTTAACCAGTGAGTTTATCTGCTGACAATAAGTGCTGGAGATATAATTTTGACTTACTTAACACCAGTAATTTAATCTTATGACTGAATAAAAGTATACTGGAGAACATATCAAAATAATGGAAGCTGCTAAGATTTAAACTATTATGTATGAAAATGTTACAGGTTAAAATTCCTAACCCATTTTGCAGTAAATAGACAAAATGTATTTAAACTATGGGGTAACACCTTTATTATGTCAAAAGGTGTTTAAGAAGCTTGTTTTTCCTCTAACATCAGAGGATAGCTATGATGATCCATGCACTGCAAGAGTATTATTTTATCCTGGTAATTGCTTTATGACTGTATATAGAAATATTTAATTCAAATCATTAACTGGCATTACAACAATATTTCTCAGAAAAGTTGTTTTATAGTTAATGACTAGATAGAACGCATCATTGAGAGGATACATTTATCAAATGTCAAGTGCTTTAGCTATAATGTAAGTGTCTCCTCGAATTAATCCCCAATGAATTTACTGCTTACTAAACTTGCAGACTAATATTGGCATCTTTTCATGTAGTCATATTGGAACATGAAAATACAGGTCTGCTGATTAGGAACGATCAGGCTCTCAACTGCTAGACAATACATTTGTCTACAGAAAGGTTTAAGAATTATAGTTGCATTGTCAAGCATTTTTGTTTACACTAACAGTAACATGATATACCCGCATACACTAGTATTGTGTCATTCTTGATAATGTAAAAAGCCAGGTAATATTATAAGAAGGGTGAAGCCACAGCCAGGTAATATAATAAGAAGAGTACAGCCTCAGTCATTATTCAGATGAGCAAACGGGAACAGCATGAGCCATCTAAGGATGGATAGCTCGTTGAGTACCTGCCACAATGTATGTTCATAATGCATGGTAACAGTAATAAATTAGGGTGTGGGCTAAGCCTCTCCCTCTTCTACTCAAATTAGATTTAATACAATATGTGGGTAGAACACAGATGCTTCGACAAAGTTCAAAGCTATATGGGATATAAATATTGTATAATTGACACATTGGGTTAAATCCACTGTTGTTATCTTACTTATTATAGTTGTTTATATAATTATTGCTTCTACTTTCTCTATCTAGTATATTATACTGTTATTTAAATGTTTGATTTGCTAAATGTACATTTAACCTTCTTGTTGAATCCCATTTGTCCACTTGAGGGCATATTTTGGTAGCAGGACATTAGTAGTATTTTGTAGGAGCACCAGTGTGGGAAATGGCAATTTTCCTTAAAATAAACTTGTCAGTTGCTTGACATTTACTAGTTTCTTTAGAGAATTTGTAAAACAGCAGTTATTTTATTCGCTGATGATTAATTTCTGCTCTTTAAACTCTGCTGTATAAAACATAGTAAGGGATAGCTAAAATGTCTGGAAATCTAAACTGATAGAAAGACAAGCAGATATATGTCCTTATCTATCAAGGTGCTAGAAGGCATCAGTAGCCATAAACTGAAAGTGCTTCAAAAATATATATCTGTGTATATTTATATGAACCTTTTATATTATTTACGTTTCCTTAGAAGGAATTTAGGTTTCTGTATCTTTAAATGTGAACCTAGCTTATTTTCTGACTAGACGTCAATTAGAAAGAGTCAGGGGATGGCGTACACAAGTAAATGTGACAAGCAATAAGTAACTCAAGTTTCTAGTGATGTTTGTGGCTGTTAAATTGTCTCGAGAACCAAGCGGGAAAAGGTATGTGTTTTTTCTTTTTTCTTTCCTTCTCTTACTTGGTGACAAACTCATGTAGTGTGCACGAGCACTCTAGTTTGCGAGTAGTGTTCACAACTATCAAACTTTGCATTTTAAACATGCTATGCCTTATTTCTCTACAAAAAAAAGACAACAGGATATCTAAGCTAGTCACAAGCATCTTTCAACTCCGGATGTCTGGAGCCACAACACACCTGACTTATAGCCTCAAAATATCACTTAAAACATATTTTTCACTGGACTATATCAGTATGTGCATATGGGTCAAAGGCAGAACATCTTTTAAGATTATTTAAAGTAGTCTTATGATACATCCTAACTGAAATACTTAATTTCAAAAGCAACACATTTCTGCCCAGCATTGGCGTTTATCCAAACAGGGACACTTTTAACTTATAAAAAGTAATGCTGTCAGGGATGTAACTGATAATAAGTTATATAGCAGCCATTACTATACCTATTAAGCAATATAACCATATACTGATTAAAATATTATAAGTTAATGAAGATTTTATAAAAGAAGAGAACAAATAAAAACAACAAAACACAAAGAGAAAATAAATAAATAAATAAATAAATAAACTATTTGGGAACATTATTATGCATTGATTACTCTGATTAAGAATATGAAAATAATAGATGGATAATAATGAAAAATAGAGTAATGTTTAAATTATGCTTAGTATATTGATGTGATTTGAGATAAATGTATTTACATTTATGCTAATTTTGACATTTAAAATATAATTGAAAACAGTACCTGTTTTGGTGTAACTTGAAGACAGTAAGAACTTTTCTTTTGTTGTTAGTATTATTATTTAGATTTTACAGAATATAACATATGTAAGATTATTTGTCCTTTAGTTTTTTTTTCTTTTGCTCAACAGTTTTCCAATTATTTACTTCAGCATTTCTCTTGATTGTACTTATTGTCCAGTCCATAGATTCTTCATGTGTTAGGATGTTGTTGTTGGTAAGGTATTTTATTGCTGAATCTACTGTTTCAAAGATTTTTATTCCATTTGGTAGAAAAACTTTCAGTCTTGCTGGGAATAAAAGATGGACTTTCAGTTGCTTTTTCTTCAAGGTTTTTTTTATTGGTAGAAATTATTTTCTTTTTGAAACCACCTTTGTAGAATAATCATTGTCAAATCTTATTAATGAATCATTGTATTTGATGGGAGAATTTGCCCAAGCATTTCTTAATATAAGATCTTTATCTTGTGTAGAAAAAAGTCTCACAATTATAGATCTCAGCTTGTTCTTACCCAGAGAAGAAGCATTTCCAGAAGCTGCTAGTGATCTATGCGCCCGTTCTATACCATATGAAAGAGCTTCAGGTATTTTTGTTACATCTGGTATCCAGGTGGTAAGAAAGTTTATCATATTGTCCCCTTCAGATTTTCTGGTAGACCATATATTCTAATATTATTTCTTCTTGTTCGATTTTCCATATCATCAAGCTTTTCTAGTAAATATGTATTCTGTTGAAGTAAGAATTCAGTTTGTTGTTCTTCTATTTGGACTCTAGTGTCAATGTCACTTAATGACTGTTCAATAAGTGATATCTGTCCTTTCTGCTGTGTAAACATTTCTTGAAGCTGTTCCAGTTGTTGTGAGCACTTTTCTTTAAAAGTATCTATTTTATTGTCCATCTTGTCGATTTTTATTGTAAGTTCCTGTATATTTGTAATGAGAGACTGCAGGTCTTTTTTGAGAGAAGAGTCTTGTGCTGTATTTCTTAGATGACTCATGCTGTAAATCTGATATTGGTGCTGATTTTCCAGTAATTAATTTGACAGGAATTATTCAAGTTCTGACAATAAAATTTTTCTTATAGATGCTCAGAGTTATTAGAAATAAGTTAGTAATAAAAATTTCTTCAAATTAAATATTATTTTGTAAAATTCCTGTCAGGAATTGTATTGAGGTAAGAGAGCTGAAATGAAGTACAGCTATCAGTTCAGCATCCTAGCCACGCCCCCATTAGGTGAAACTCTTAATGCCTGTTTTACAAGTCTGTTTTATGTGTATATATTGCTCATGTATCTGTCTACCACTCTTCTGTCTTATCAGCTATGGTCCTCAACATCTGCATGAGGTCTGGCAACAAGCAAGTGTACCATATGATGCTAAATGCCATTTCAGGTGTTATTACAAAATGAGGTAATTTTTTTGCCTTAGACTGCATTGCCATTGTTAGCTTAGCGCAAATAGCAATACCTCCGTTATGCTATAGTAAAACAGAATTAAAGTAATAAACTGTGATGCGGTTACTCTTCCATGTATATGAGACTGCTGGATATCACGTAAATTGCAATTGTAATGAATGCTTCTGCCTACCTAATGGTTTTATTCAACATGTTGTGAGTGTCTCTTTCAACAATCAATTGAAAGTTATTACAGCATGAGCTCCTCTGTTGTGAGGTAAGATAATCAACCTGTCTGTAATGTTTTAGTTCTATTGCCAAAGGTTCAAATCCTGACATATGTTATACAGTAATGTCATTTTTCTCCATATTAATATTACTTGTATAAGCCTGTGCTACATGTGTTATCAACAAAACACCATTGTCATGTCTACAGCATGTTTCCAATTTCCTACACCTTCTTCAACCACATGTCTATGGATGTATTGGCTATTGTCACTCCAGCACCTTCACTATCACTATATTATGCTTCAATCAATATTCTGTAACTATTGTATAAATATGTTCTGTAAAAATGTAACACAAACAATGATCATCTCTGTTGTATGATACAACTCTATTTACTGTAATATATGTACAGTCATTTTTCTCCACTGAAAATGGGTATCTGCCCAGTCAGACTTTCCCGGTAAACAAATGTAAATAAATAAATAAATAAAAATCATTTAATGGTACAGACACATTCTGAATGAGGAAAGAAGTAATACAAACACACCATGCAGCTGTTCATACCTGTGCCATAACACAAACTGTTATGTGTCTCTCCATCTCTGTGTCACTCTTCACCTTTTCTGACTCATCCCATTATAATATAACATGTTTAGTAGTCTGATATATGAAGTGCTCTTCTTAAATCATTTGGCTACTTCCTTATTTTGAAGAAGCATTATGCCCACACTTCACAAAACATCCTACCCTACACACATATTTAGGATATGTGTTGAGCCATAATAATTATTTCAACATACATACCAAAATACATAACATCCTTGTCATGTTTAACAAATAGAAACTTTAGATTCCCTTGATGTTTTTTACTAAATATTAGTAAGATTATGCAAATTGGAATCACATGAAGCTGTTCACTTGTGACAGGCTTTGAGTCTGACATGGCGCCAGCAACTCTGACCTGAGATGATCATTGTTTGTGTTACATTTTTACAGAACATATTTATACAATAGTTACAGAATATTGATTGACAGAATTAAAGTAATAAACTGTGATGCGGGTTACTCTTCCATGTATATGAGACTGCTGGATATCATGTAAATTGCAAGTGCAATGAATGCTTCTGCCTACCTAATGGTTTTATTCAACATGTTGTGAGTGTCTCTTTCAACAATCAATTGAAAGTTATTACAGCATGAGCTCCTCTGTTGTGAGGTAAGATAATCAACCTGTCTGTAATGTTTTAGTTCTATTGCCAAAGGTTCAAATCCTGACATATGTTATACAGTAATGCCATTTTTCTCCATATTAATATTACTTGTATAAGCCTGTGCTACATGTGTTATCAACAAAACACCATTGTCATGTCTACAGCATGTTTCCAATTTCCTACACCTTCTTCAACCACATGTCTATGGATGTATTGGCTATTGTCACTCCAGCACCTTCACTATCACTATATTATGCTTCAATCAATATTCTGTAACTATTGTATAAATATGTTCTGTAAAAATGTAACACAAACAATGATCATCTCTGTTGTATGATACAACTCTATTTACTGTAATATATGTACAGTCATTTTTCTCCACTGAAAATGGGTATCTGCCCAGTCAGACTTTCCCGGTAAACAAATGTAAATAAATAAATAAATAAATAAATAAATAAAAATCATTTAATGGTACAGACACATTCTGAATGAGGAAAGAAGTAATACAAACACACCATGCAGCTGTTCATACCTGTGCCATAACACAAACTGTTATGTGTCTCTCCATCTCTGTGTCACTCTTCACCTTTTCTGACTCATCCCATTATAATATAACATGTTTAGTAGTCTGATATATGAAGTGCTCTTCTTAAATCATTTGGCTACTTCCTTATTTTGAAGAAGCATTATGCCCACACTTCACAAAACATCCTACCCTACACACATATTTAGGATATGTGTTTAGCCATAATAATTATTTCAACATACATACCAAAATACATAACATCCTTGTCATGTTTAACAAATAGAAATTGTACACCTGATTAATTTGTGATTTCCCTTGAAGCATGGCTGCTATATATTAACCATAAAAGATTATTTCAGTAAGCATTACTGACACAATTTGGGCAATCAACATATTTAGGATAGTCACTCCTATGTAGCCTTACTGTCATGGTCAAAATTACCTACGATAATCACATTCTCACACCCTTTGTAAAATGATCTACATACTGGACTCAAACCCTTCTTCAACTGTTTTTTTTTTTACATTTAGCTCACTCAGCTTACACATTGTGCCACAAAGAAAGTTAAGTGACATGGATTTTTTCCAGTCAGTCCTATTCAGAGTGCTGACATCTGCTCACCACTGCTAAACCTGTTTGCACTACAGAAGGCTAACCGTATTAATGTTATCACTTTTTACCTTTAGCAGTGAATCTGGTTTGCTTGCCACTTAATGTCACACAAAAAGGGAAGGTAAGCACAATTCAGTTTTGACTTAAGTTCACCCCTCACATGTCAGAGGTGAACTCCATATGCAAAGTGTATATCTGCAACATGTGAATATAAAAAAAAAATCTGTTCTACATTTAATCACAACACCTTCTATCTGCTCTCTATTTGAGCAAAAGATGGCAAGAAACACAACTGAACAACACGAACACTGCTACTTCACATTCCAAGTTCAACACTTTAAAGTATAATTGTGCATGTGCTAATACTTTACCAACATCTGCACAAATAAGTTTCTCCGCATTGCACTTTAGGAAGATGTCTTGCACAAAGATAAATATTGTTACTAGACTGCATTATTTCCTTACATGGAACTTGCTTAATGTACTCAAGTGAATTGCAGTGAACTGCATGGTTCACTGAGCACATCATTCTACACTTGTGCCTGCACTGCGGCACTTAAATTTGTATATGATGTACAACCACATAGAGCTTTGGCATACATGCTTCATCATTGTTTAGCCCTCCTGTATTGAAACATTACGTATTGCTTGGTATTGACAGTTCATATTGCCCATGCATGAGCACACACCAGTTCTAATATCAGTAACATTCATTAAGGTTTACATGACATCATCCTAACCTGATGACTCATCCATTGTCCATCCTGTGTTTCAAGAGTATTTATCTCATTTACAGAACATTATGTAAAACAGATACATGCAGGTCTCAGTTCTGCAATATACATTAATGACAGCATAGCTGACCTAAGTCAACAGTATGTTTTTATTATTGATCAGAAGATTGCACATACTCCATGTCAATAAATATGACTTTGCACAAAAAGTTCAACATCGCAATTATCTTTCCTGGCACAAAATGAGAAACTAATCCTATGTACACTGCACTGTCTCAGTGTAGAAGTCAGACTTTTTTTGGTGGCACTTGCATTAATTACTGTGTCTCTAAATTATGTAACGAGATAGTTAGGGGGTTGTAATTCTCAAAGCAGTCAATGTGTGCATGTGTGTATATGTCTATGTGTGTGTGTATGTGGGTTGTGTATAGAGTAAGGTAAACAGGGCCTCACTTACTGCTGGCCTCACTGAAATAGTAGCCTAGAGAAACTTTTAGACTGCAGGGTGAGTCCACATCAGGGTCAGACTCTTCTCCCAACATCATCTTCTCAGCAACACAATGGTGATGCCATCCCCTATAAATTGCACTCTCATACTATACAAATCAGGCTTCTGTGAGAGCTTGTGCTAAATATTGTGTCCTCTAGATTACATAACTAGATAGGTAGTCAACACACAGTCTCAAAAGAGTCAGCTTGTCTGTGTGATGGTGAGGCCATTGCATCAGTGAAGGATTAATCCGCAGCTGTGCTCATTTGACTCCTACTTATGAGAAAAATTTACATGGGCAGATCAATCCCACATCCCCTTTTCACTCCGTCTACAAACACATACTGTCTGCAACACACTGATGAGGTCATCATTTTAATAATGCACTCTCACACTACTAAGACTTTTGGGTATACTGTGTCATTAGATAGGTAGGGAGTTCAAATACAGCAATGACAAACTTGTGACAGTGTGTGTGTGTGTGTGTGTGTGTGTGTGTGTGTGTGTGTGTGTGTGTGTGTGTGTGTGTGTGTGTGCAAATGTAAATAGATACAGGGGTCTTTTCCACCTGTTAGTATTGACATTTACAAACCCACATGGCAATAGAAGTCATTTTTGCACACTGATCTCCTTTGCATGGTACTGCTGATGTCATCCCTTCAAAGCTGCAGTGTGGCTCACCTGTAGTAAGACTTCTTCCATGGTCATTGCCTATAACACAGTTGCATGTAGATTGTGTCAGTAGATAGGTAGGGAGATTAAATACATGAGTATGTTTTCTGTGAGTGTGTGTTTCTTCCTCTTACTGTGCAGAACAAGTTGCAAATACATATATGATGTATATCCGTACCATGTGCCTGTGCTGTGCAAACACTATTTAGTGGAAAAATCAAGGTAATATACACAATAGTGATATCATCCATTGAAATATACAATGTCATAGTTGTAAAGTTATCCTTGAGTGACATTTGTGTTTCAGCAAACCTTCATTAGGTAAATGTTAGGTAAATAGTTCAAACCTTGATATCACCGCTTACATTCAATGCACATGTTGTTAACAGTGTTGTCACCCACATGTGCTATGCTCATGCATAGATGTTATTTCTTCTTACAAGAGTTTATTTTAAATTTCCTTTCGAAAGGCTGTTTTGAAGACAGATGTCGTCATTTGAATAGATTGTCCTTCCATACCAGTTGTAGTGAGATGCCTCCTCAGGATGGAGGACATGAGATGATGCAATGTATGCTGCTGCCTAAGAAAAACATGAGTTCAAGTACGGGATTATAACCACATTGTACATAATTGGACTTCTACCATCACGCTGACAACAGCAGGGGGCCACATGTGTGTTTGGGTATACCTAGCATCAGGCAATGTTGTGTGACATACAGCAAGATTATTTCTAAGTAATTACAGGGACACATATTCCTTGATTCATACATATGATGTATGCTTTCACGTAACCCCACATATGACAATTGGCCATGCACTTATACCATGATACATTCATTGAACCCACTATGGTGTTGATTTTCTCAATGCTTATGTAAGTATTCCAAACCAACATTAAGTGACTGTAAGCATTTGTGTCCTTAACTGTTCTGCAGGAATGATATCCCTCCACCCCTCACCCCCAGTGGTAGAGGCCTCCCATATCAATTTTATCAGATAAAAATTACAGGCAAATAAAGTACAGCTGATTTTATGATTTCACATAGGTAGCTGTCATAATAGTTCCACTGTGCCACATGTATTTAATAGCCATATTTTCAGTTGGAGGAGTTTAACTGCATGATGTTCTATTCAAGTATAGGGAATCTTTTTGTATGAATATACTGACATCCCACAAAAACCATTACATCACATCAGTATTATCCCTTGATATGTGGCACAAACACGTCAACATAGATTTGTATTTGATGGCAGTAGGCATTTGTTCTGCCAATGTCATGGTGAGACTGCTTCTGTGGCACATACATTTAGTACTGTGAAGTACATGAGTATGCTACATTTATTGGGTGGTATGTGCACAAAAATACAGATAAGCCTTCCTTGACCAATGACCATCAATATAAGATTAATCATAATTGTGTGTATATGAGGATACTCAGTTAATTGCCATCAGTCTGACATGGTGATATAACATTTGTTATCAGGGATCCATTCTTAATTCTTACATTAATTTCAGTTTTTTCTAACAATATCCATTGTTACCTCCTATGGCAGATGCCAACAATACACAGCTCTGTTTAATTCCTCACATAATAGTGTGGTGTTTGCATCTGCTCTTATTTGTTGATACAATAAATGTGTTATTACGTATGTAACACTCTGCTTCCACATATGTAACACCACACACACCTACATATGGGATGCTTAATCATTTGAATATTAAAGTGCATAATTCCCTTCAAGGGTGATTTTCCTCTGTGGTGTATGTGGTTACTACACAGCTCAGTGGCAACATTGATGGGATGGGTTAGATTCATAGATTCATAGGTTCATAGGTAGGTACTAGACTATCTGCCCAAGGCCATTTATAAGCCTAGCCAGACTGTGTCAGCTTTTGCCGCCCCATTGATTAATTAACTGAGCCTCTGTCAAGAAGAGCCAATGAAGTGATCCCAGGGGTGTATTTTCTGTTACCGATCCACTCGTCAAGGTTTCTCTTGAAGAGTGTTAGTGAGGGGTTCTGCCTAATGTAGTTATGAATTTTGTTCCAAAGCATGGGGTCTCTCTGTGACAGGAATCTATCCCTCCAGCATGTTCTATTTATTGTTATGGTGAGGTTTAGCTCACCAGAGCGCGGGTCTTGCAATGACTTGGATTTCTTTAGGTGGAGCATGTCCATCAATTCTGAGTTGGACATGGCTTTGTAAGTCAGGCAGAGATCACCTCTGAGTAAGCAATATGCCACTGAGTACAGCCAGAGTTTTTCCAGTCCGGCTGCATAGGACATATGTTTGAGGCCAGTAATCCTCTTGGTGAGGTACTTTTGTGGTATTTCCAGCTGCTGGAAGTGTCTTGTGAGGTACATCCCAAATGGGGCATTGTACTCTATGATGAGTCTGATGAGTGATGAGTAGAGGGGCACTATAACCTCTTTATTTCTAGATGCGAACCCTTTAGTAATTAGATGGGCTATATAGAAGGATTTCCTAACTTGTGTCTTTCGGCTTTTCCCAGTTAGGGGTCGCCACAGTGGAACTCCGGTCCGCTAATGATTGGTAGTTGATTTGTACGTGCCGAGTTACCAGCTCTGATGCACAACCTTCAACGAAGGTACGCCCATTCACGCATGTCTCCATGCAGAAGACGCTCTAGCTGAGAATTGAACCAGACAGCGTCTTACTGTGAGGCGACAATGCTACCACAGCACCACCACCGTGGGTTTTGGCAATATGATTGGCAAAGGAGAGAGTACTATCTACCTGGGTCCCCAGATTTCTTATTACATCTTCTGTATTAAGGGGGCTGCCACCTATGTGGTAATTCATGTTTTTTTTGTTTTTCCCAAACGGGATGACTATGCATTTTTTGTCATTTAGCTTGAGACCATGACTTTGTCTCAGTAAGGTCCTTTTGGAGAATGTCCATGTCAGCTGGAGAGTCAATTATGGCTCCCAGTTTGCAGTCTTTGGTGAACTTGGTTAGCCATAGTCCTCCTGAGTTTGTCTGTACTTCTGAGAAGAATATGCCAAACAGTAGGGGTCCCAGGACTGAGCCTTGTGGGACACCACTTGTGACTGGTTTAGAGTCAGATCTGGAGCCTGCTATTCTTACTGTGTGAGTTCTGTCCATAAGCCAGTTGGCAATCCATCTCGTGACGTAGGGGTTTATGCTCAGGCTGGTGAGTTTTTCTATAATTCCCAAGTGGGGAATGGTGTCAAAAGCCTTGGCAAGGTCAAGGTAGGTTGTGTGAACCACCTTCCCTTCACTTATGGCCTTGATGACTGTCTCGAAGAAGTCAACCAGGTTTCGTAGGCATGATCTGCTCTTAACAAAGCCATACTGGGTCGGGTCAAGGGTTTGGAGGTTCCCAATGTCTTTGTTAATGAGTTCCATGATGATGCGCTCCATAGCCTTGCAGACCAGGCTAGTCAGGCTTATGGGGTGATAGCTACCAGGGTCAGTTGTGGCCCCTCCTTTGTGGAGCGGAATAACTGTTGCTGTGTGCCATTCTATGGGCACATAGCCTGTGGAGAGGCTGAGGTTGAACAGTGTGTTTAGGTGGGGGGTTATTTCGTTCTGTAGTTCATGCAAGATGCAGACTGGGACACCATCTGGCCACATTGACGCTGTGCTTTTGGATTTTGAAAGGGCTGTTTTCACCTGTGCGTCTATGATTTCCGGGACACTACACTTTTCCGGTACTGTTGTGGGCCATTTTGGGGGTGAGAGGGGGGTGACGTTTGCACTGAATCTATCTGTCAGGATGTTGGCAATATCAGTAGGTTCAGTATATTTTGTGCTATTTTGCACTAGCTCAGAGCATATCTGTGAGTTGCCACATATTTATTTATTTATTTATTTACATTTGTTGACCGGGAGTGTCCGACTGGACATAGGTCCATTTTCAGCAGAGGCCCGATGTGAAAAGCTCCAAAGTTAAAATAAACAGACAGTAGTTACATTGGATTACATAGCGATTAACAATTTACCATAGCAATTACTTACAACATATTTACAGATGAAGAACATAGTACATCAGTAGACAACTAGAATCTTTATCTGTGAAGTACGTAACAGACATTAACAAATGTTACAATAAGAAGTTCCTGCTGTATAATAAGTACTAGGCTTATGAGCATCTGAGCTTGCTATAATCAAGGTAGTTAGTGGAGTGGAAAGAAAGGCAGTGGTTGGATGGGGTGGGTGATATTAGAGTGGGAGTTGGAAGGGCATAGCCAGTATGTTTTTAGGTGCGCTTTTAGTAAAGTTTTGAAGTGGGTGCATGATGGTATGGAGGTAATTGTGGGTGGGAGGGAGTTCCATAATTTGGCTATGGTGCAAGAGAATAGTGCTTCACCAGCAGAGTCATTGGCTTTAGCGATCTGCAAGCGATTTTTGTTGCTGGATCTTAGTGGTCTGGTGGTGCGATAGGGTTGGAGTAGATTCTGGAGGGATGGGACATTTAGTGGATGGTTTGCTAGTTTGTGGGTGAGTGAGAGTTGATACCATTGAAGGAGGTGAGGGAGTTCAAGCCAGCCCAGTTCAGCAAGTGAGAGATAGTGGTGACTATGGAAGGATGCCCCTGTGGTGAATTTGGTGATTTTGTTGTAGCAGGTCTCTAGCTTGTTTAGATCGCATTGCCTTAGGTCGGTATATATTGGAGAGGCATAATGTAGGGTGGAGATAAGGTGGGAATTTGCTATTGAAATCTTTGCTGCTTTGGTGAGAAGTTGCTTATTTCTGTATAACGCTCCTAGTTTTTGTGGACTTTTTTATGGTCATGGATATGTGAATGTCAAATTTTAGTTTATTGTCTATTTCCTCTCCTAGCAATTTGGTGTGTTCAGTTGGGTATATAGTGGTGTTGTCTTTTGCTGTGATGTTAAAGTGAGAGTTGTTTTGAGTATGTTTGGTGGGTTGGAAGATGAGTAGTTTAGTTTTGTTTGGGTTGAGTATTAATTGGGCATCGGATAACCAAGTTTCAACAGAGGAAAATGCTTCCTGTGTGACGTTTTGCAGTTTGGGTAGGGACTGGGCTGAGCAGATGATGGTTGAGTCATCTGCATATTGTATGAGTGTGCCATGTTTGCTGGCAGAGGCTAGACTATTGGTGAAAACAGAGAAGAGTAGGTGTCCAAGGATGGATCGTTGGGGAACCCCTATGGAGACAGGTAGTTGGGGAGATATGTCATTCTGCCATACAATGGATTGTTGGTGGTCAGACAGGTAACTCTGAAACCAGTTGGTGACTGATTGAGAGAAGGATAGGTTATTGAGGACAGAGATAAGTTGTTTGTGTGGGACCATGTCAAATGCTTCAGATAGGTCTAAGAAAGTAGCAGAGGAGAGATAGTCATTGTTTTTATGCTGAAGGATAGTGTTAGTAAAGGAGAGTTAGGCAGTGGTGGTGCTATGGTTTGGTCGGAAACCATGCTGAGTATTGGAAAGGAGGTTGCTAGTAAGGAGGTAGTCTGAGACCTTAGAGTGTATGCATCTCTCTAGTATTTTGGAGAGTGGAGAGAGAATAGCTATGGGGCAGTAATTGGTTAGTTATGTGGAGGGTCCACCTTTGTGGAGGGGAATTATATGTGATACTTTCCACATTGTGGGAACTTAGATTCTTGACATAGATAAAGAAGGCTTTGTGGTTATCTTTTGAATCTTTGGCTATTTTTCTTTTGAAGTTAGCCTTGGATGATTTTATGAGGGACCTTAGTTTCTTACTGATACTGATCAGGGGTGTCTTTCCTAGATTGGGATTTGCTTTTTTTCTGAGCAAGTTTCCTCCTTCTATTGTATAGCCTGTTTATGGAAGGGGTCCACCAGACTGGTTTCCTTCTCTTAGGGGAGTGAGTCTTGGTGTTGCTATGGATGGCACGATCCATGCATCCTTGTTGTTGCTCATAGAGTTAATTTGTAAAGGTTCCTGCATCTTGGACACTATTATCCTTTAGCGTGGGGGCTGTGAAACTTACCACCTCTGTCTTAAGTAAGGTGAAGTTTGCTATAGAAAAGTTTTTCACTGTGGATTCCTTGGTTAGGGGTGGTGGTGTGGTGTGGACATCGAGTGATTAGTTTATGGTCTGATCTAACCAGTGATGGGTTGACCCCTGTCACCCATGTTGGTGATAATCAGGTCCAATATGTTTTCACCTCTGGTAGGGGAGTTTACCAGCTGATCCAGGGCATTTGAGTTGATAAATTCCAGGAAGAGCTGGACCTGGGAGTTTGTACTTGAGTAGTTTTCTCAGTTAACGGTAGGGCAATTGAAATCTCCCAATATCAGGGTGTTCGGTAGGACCTCCATGTTTTCCAGTGTCTCCAGAAAGGAGGAGTGGTGGTCCTGGGTCATGGAAGGTGATCTGTAGCAGGCCACAATTTGCATTGCAGATTTGCCCGATGTTAGTTGCACATGGATGATCTCAGAGGTACCATGCTGTGCCACTAACCTAGAGGTGTCGGTATCATTGATGAATATGGATACACCCCCTCCTTTTGTGTTTCAGTCCATGTTCTGTGGCCGAAATGTGTGGTATGAGTTGCAGCCCAGTTGTGCTGGGGTGCTCTGTGGAGCCTTGAACCGGGTTTCAGTTACTGCACAGATGTCGACATTCTCCTTACTGAAGAGTGCTTCGAGCACGTGCATTTTGAGATTTAAACTCCTGGCGTTGAGTAGTATAACCCTCATTTTTTTATTTCTGCTGTTTATGGAGGTGAGTTTGACATTTGAGGCTTACCTAAAAAAGGCACTATGGGGGCAACAAGAGCCTTGGCCAGTATTCGAAAGTCTAGGGGTGACAGGTGCAAGCCGTCTCTTGTGAAGCAATGAGGCTTGTCAAGCATGTCATCCCAGGCTGACAGACACTGGATCCCCTTTGAATGACACCAGAAGCTTAGCCAATTGTTGAAAATGATCATTTTTTCTTTATACTGTGGTATCATTCTTGGAGAGGGCTGGATGCTACTCAGAGTCAGGGTCATACCCGCCTGGGCTACATGATCAGAGAGCTCTTCCATGTCTCTTTTCATGTAGTCCGGGGAGGTACATTTCAGGTCATTCACACCAACATGAACAATGAAAGAGTCATATTTGTACTTGTTCTGGAGTGACCTGAGTGCTTGTGTTATGTGGCAGATTTTGTCTCCCGACAGGCAGCTAACAGTAACCTTCTCCTTGTCCAGCCTAGTGAGTGGGACGTGAATGTGCCTGACTATAGAGTCGCCTATTACTAGTGTGTTAAGTATGTTATTTCGCCTTAAGGGCTGTGATTGTGCGGCACACTGATTTTGTGTTTTATGTGTTGTCTGGTTTGTGATGGGAGGTGCAGGTTTTTGGGTGTCTGCTTTGGAGGTCTGTGATGCTTTTGCAGGTTTTTATTTAGAGCCTCCGGGTATGATTTTGTGTATTTATGTGTATTTTTTGCCAATGCTGGTTTAGTATGTCTATGTGAGGCTGGAGGTGTGGTGCAAGTGTTAACCTTCTCCTCATGACTGCCTGTTCCAGTCTTGGGTGGAGAGAGCTTAGCCTCCAATTTAGCTATATAATTGCATCTCTCGCATATGTTAATGTTTTGTGGTAGGAGGAGAGGGTTGTCTGTGTACATGAGGCAATTGTAACATTGCCTCAGGATACCCAGGTTCACCAGCTGGACTGGAGAGTATACCTGAAATTGCCCTTTGGTCATGCCTGAATAGTTGGGTGAGCTGCTTAGTCGCTTGGTTAGTGAGGGGTGAATAATGAGCCTTGCCTTGCTGGGCAATCATGTGTCGGGGTATATTAGTGCTTGCTATTAGGTCTGAGCAAGTGCTGGACTGTGGGGTGATTTTTAAGTGCTTAGGTTGAGAGTTAGACTACTTTCAAGGGGAAAACTGAAGAGGAGACTTGATGGAGCCGGGAATAATTTAGCCCTAGCTAACCAGCACTGCCCAGACGTGCAAAACCATGCAAATGCGTTTTTTACAGCAGGGAAATGAGAGATAGAAATTAGCCCAAAATGGCCTATAAACTACTAACTTCTGGGCTGGAACCACTCCTTCAGGGACAGATGGCTGCTCAAAGCTCTCTCTCTCACACGTAAACAGAGAAACCTCCTTCTATCCAAATAAGGTTTAGGCAACTCAGAAACTTGTAACACAGCCCTGAATTCAGCACTAAACTGAAAACTGGACTATACTAGCTTAGAAAGGTGGGAAACAAGGAAAAATTGTTTTTTGAAAAGATAAGGTGAAAACAGTAAAAAATACACTTAAAACAGCTTTAAATGACTCAAACAGTAAACATTCTTATAAAAGGAGCTTGCGGCCTCTGAGCCATTCATGTTTTCCAAAACGTTATATTGACAAAATGCATGCTATGTAGATATCCCATAATGTATGTACTATCCTTGCTAACTGTTATCTCAATTCAATATGTTAAGGGCTTTCATATTTCATGTAATCCTATCTGTTACAATGTTAATTTGTGCAACTGTCACATCCTATAATATCATGCCTGCTTTCATTTATCTATATTTACTCAGGAAGTGTGACCATCATTAATTATTATGATAAACATATTGCTCAATTTTATTATTACAAAATTGTTTGTGTGACATAAGCATATTTAAATCAATAATCTTAGTAAAATTTGAACATTTACCCTCCCATCTTACATATTTCTGTATACACTCCTTTGATTTCTGTACACATTGTTCTCAGCACACTTTCCCTGCCTGGTAACTCATCTATTGCAGTTGCCCTTGCAGCTCACCCTTCCCTTTTACTTAGATCTGAATTCATATGTTTAATTTATGTGCACATTCCACTTCGTACACTTTCCCTGCCTGATCAGCTTTCCCTATGTGCCCTGTATAGCTCTTCATGCTGGCCGTGCAAGAATGCTTAACAGGTTTGCCCACAGGCAAGCTCGTCTGTTTGCTGCTCAACACATTTTTGTGGCCACCAACACTGTTGCTGGCCATGAAAACATGCGTGTATTCTTTTAAGCATGATAAACAGAATGAATACATGATTAGCACTGCTGCTCATTGTGCTAACATGCAAACGCTGTGTAGGGTTTGCATAAAACCTACACACTTAGGTTCATAGGTGTGTACTAGGCTAAAGGCCTTGGGGCCCTTACAAGCCTACCCATAGGATTACCCTGGCATAGTGCCACCTGACCTTAGTTCCCAGTGACTCTGTCAAGTAGAGCCACTGGAGTTATCCCTGGGGTGAATTTTCCATATCAGCAAGACAATCACGGATTTAGGTAAAACACAGTTCTGACAAAAAAAGTATTGAAACAAAGACAAACTGAGTAGTGTAATATTTAATTATAAGAACAAAGCTTTCAGGTTAAACAACCTTCATCAGTATTAGCTCAATGCACCTACTTAAAACAATTTATACAAACATTAATTAAACCACAACCAATAGAAATTCATCACATAGTGTTAAAGAAACATCACAGTTTTTTTTAAACATATAATAATAAAATATGGCACAAGTCCCACCATATAATACATAAAAATTAATGTAGACAATTATGTCTCTGTTTTAAAATCGGTTTCAATGATACCATTTGATTTAAACCAGGTAATTTGTCTGCAGGTAAAAGGAGTATCCATTTATATTCACTCAATTCTAGTTTAGTGTTTATGTTTCCCCACCTATTGTCCTTGGTTATATTGCCAATAACTTTAAACATAAAACCATGCTCTAGATTAGTCTCATTTATATGCTTAGCTAGAGCATTTGTCAAGATCTTCCATCTAATATCGGAATTATGTTCTATTATTCTATCCTTAAGTCTTCTGTTAGACTTACCTACATAGAAACAGTTACATTTTTTGCACGTAGCCAAGTATGCAATGTTAGTGCTATTACAAGCTGCAGCACATTTGAACTCAAATCTTTTTCCAGTTTGTGTATCAAAATAATTAACATCTTTATCAATATAGGTGCAGCAACAACAATTATAGCATTGAAAAGTACCGTATTGTTTTTATCCTGGTTAAATTCACGCTACCCTTTATATCTTTATAGCATAATTGTTGCTTCAAATTAGTACTATTTCTAAATGCAAACCTAGGCATAGGGTTAATAAATTTCCTCAAATCTGGTAAGACCTGTAATATGGACCAATTATCAGAGATAATTTTCTGTATTTGTAGAGTACTTCTATTATATGTTGTTACATATCGAAGTTGTACACAAATATCAGGGGTAGCAGGTGTTATATCAATAATATTTCTTCTGTCCTTAAGGTATGGACTAGCATCACCATCCCATAATCTAACTATTTCATTATAGTAACATGTAATCATATTGGGATCATAACCCCTATCTATTAATAGTTTGCCCATCTCATCTGCTTGTTGTTGAAAAAGATTAATATCAGTGTTCAATCGAATTAAACATTTCATTTGGGACTTTATTATTCCTCTAAAGATATGCATACTTTTTTATGCAGATATTTATTACCATGTATAGGTTTTTTTATATACAGTGGTATGTATATCATTACTATCAAAGTGTAATGTCACGTCCAAAAAATTAATTTTGTCTGAAGAACATTCCATATTAAGGGCACTCCTGATTTTCTAACTAGTTTGGGCACATGGTTTTATGACACAGACGTAACCAGTTTTTCATTATGGTTACAATGGACATTAAGTCCCTTTTTACTGTAATTCCTAATTCCTAATCAATATGGAATAGCAGCTATTAGAAAAGTGTTATGTGGAAGAGGGTTGTTAGATGGACATCGTATTGAAACCATTTGTGAACCACTTGAAGTGGTCCTTGAAAATAATGTTTTCACGTTCAGCAATAAGTATTACCACCAGATATCTGGTGTCGCTATGGGCACTTCGGTGGCCAATACCTATGCAACATTGGTATTAGATTGTTGGGAATGTGAAATTATTTTTAATAGTATTGTACCTATGTCAGACAAAATCTGCTTTTTTAAAAGTTTTGTGGACAATGTCTTTTTTATATGGAAAGGCAATAGAAAAGAACTGGATGACTATGTTGAAATGTTGAATGGTAGCACTGGTTTCTTAAAGTTTTCTACGAAAAATTGTTCTTCAAACTGAAACCTAAGAAAGCTCACGAAGGTGACAAAATTAGTAACTATGACCCAGGAATACTTTACATCTAAAACCCATAACATCTAATTTAATAACATTGAGACCAGAACATCTAAAACCCAAAATATCTTATACCCTTAACATTGAATTTCATAACATCTAACAGTGCAAATCATATGAAAATAACATCCCCTCCACATATAATGACATATAATGACACCAAACTACCAAACGCACTTTTTACTTTGTTTCTGCAGGGGGTCTTGATACAGTGGGTTAAGGAAATTAACTTTTTCCCACTGTAGTGTGATCTTGGAGTTAGTATATTTAATTTACAGGTGGGGTGGGGGGTGCCCCCCCCCCCCGCAGTAACATAGTAAAAAGTGTGTTTGGTGGTTTGGTGTTGTTATATGTGGAGGGGATGTTATTTTCTTGTAATTTGTAGTGTTAGACATTATGAAATTCGATGTTATGGGTTTTAGATGTTTTAGGTTTTAAATGTCTGGTCTCAAGTGTTATGAAATTAGATGTTATGGGTTTTAGATGTTTCAAAGTAGACCTATATAATATAATATAATATATATATATATATATATATATATATATATATATATACATATATATATCTCAATAAACCTACTTTCTTGTTAAATACAAATACTAGAGAAGGTTTGGGGGTATATTATTGCCATAATTTGAAATGTTTGGGTTTGAAACCATAGATCAGACTCCATCTGTTTAAAATAGGTCTATAACTACCTGTAACATGATGTTCTATAGTAATATAATAACAGCTGTAAATGAAAAGGTGTTTTGTGATACAACTTATGTGGACCTAACCTAAGACTTTGAGAGGGCCATACATAAAGTACTAATAAGTACATTAGAACAGCTAAGTATTAATGTAATATTTTTTAACAAGAAACATCTTTATTAAATTATCATGTATGACATAGGCAAGCTTACATTTATATAAATAAAAATAAACCATAGTGACACAATCTCAGTTTCAAACTTTATACATTACAAACCATGCCAACACAATAATACATCACTTTTAATTTATCCAGTCATTGTCAGTCGACCATTACATAGCTCATTCAAATCCTGCCTTTTTTTAAACCACATTCCTCTTCTACATGTATAGATCCCACAGCTCCCATTTTCCCTATGAAATTTTCTCCTACCCTTTTCTAAAGATACCAGTTTCATTTGTTTCACCTCTTGTTACTATCTTTACTACTTCTAGTAAAGGGGTTTAGACTTTGGTTTCCATTTTCTAGTAATTTTTTTTTTGGCAGCCATCAAACTTAGACTCTTCAAGGCCTTAATATATCTAGGCAATTCTGATTCTGTAGCATAGCTAAAAAAAATAATTTCCCTAGTTACTTGTTGTTGTTGTCTTTCGGCTTTTTCTGGTTAGGGGTCGCCACAGCGGAACTCCGGTCCGCTAATGATTAGCAGTAGATTTTGACAAATGCGGAGGTGCCAGCTCTATGTTCAACCTTTAATGAAGGCACACCCATTTATGCATGTCTTTCGAATGCTCACCCAACCGCGGGGAGGACATGCAGACTCCACACAGAAGGCACTCCCTGCACTCCAGCCGAGAATCGAACGGGAGATCCTCTTGCTGTGATTCAACAACGCTACCTCAATTTGCTTATTCAGCATCTCTGACAGAGCATTCTGCAGGGAGTCTTTAAAGTCTGCCAACTCATTATACTCCCAGAAAATATGTTCCCAGTTACCTTTTTCTTCTCCCTCACACCTCCAACATTTGCTGTCTACCTGAGGAAAAATTCCTTGGAGTCTGCTTGAGGTATAACAATATCTATGTAAACACTTTGAGGCAAAGATCCTAAATCTTCTAGATTTTGTTGCATATTTGGGAGACATAAATATACTGTATCCCCCATCATTGCTTTCTGATATCCAATTTCTTTTCCCAATCCTTCCTAACCTCCTTTGATTGATTCTTGGAGTTATTATGCAATGTTTTATATGATCTACTTATTATTCCTTTCTTAACAGCAACTTCTGTTCTAGATTCTACTAAAAACTCTACCAGTGCTGGTCTTTCATTTAGGACCCCCTATTTCTTTCTCTTTACCTAAACTGTGATATCAATCCTTGGTAGGGAAGGGAGTCTCTAACCTGCAGTCCAAATAAGTTCTTGGCATCTTCCCATTCTCTTACCTTTCCCTCTCTAGTTATTTATTCCCAATTCTTTCATTCCTTTGTCAGTTCTCTCCAATATGTTCTAGCCCCCTCTTGCCTATTATCTGTATCTCTAATTGTAGTCATTCATCCATAGTGGCAGAATCTCCTTTCTCCATTCCCATGTTGGCTTAGTTCTTAGAATATCTTCTGCTCTTTTATGAATATAATATTCTGTATGATTATTAAGTATTAATGTAATTTTGATAAGATGGACAGCTTCGTGTGTTACAAATAGGGCATAAGAAAAATAATACCCCCAGTGGATAGTCATGTTGTCCTGCAGGGCTCTGTACTCTGCCCATACTTGTTTAGGTTTCATATTTCTGACTTATGTTTTTCATCTGTGGCACCTTTCAGTCTGTATACAGATGGCTTGAAAATAGGAAAGGTGACTACATCTGCTATGATAGAATACATCTCTAACAGTCCTTGCCTACACTGACCAGATGGGCACAGGAGCATAATAACTTCAAAATAACATCAAAAGTTAAATATATAAGCTTTGGAAAACATAGACTGAAGGGTGAACATTTTATACAGCATACAGTGATTGAAAATGTAGATTCATTTAAGCATCTGTGTATAGAGGTACATCCTGCTTTGAGTTTTTTAATCATATCAATAAATTGGTGAATGATAATTACAAAACTATAGACTGTACAAAAAGATTTATAAAGTCTAAGAAATCAGAAATGGTGAAATTCTTTTTAAGTTAAGCTGGACCACTGAAGTACAGATGGATAATACAGAAATGTTATAAGTAAACTAGCATGAAAAACTGGAAATAGTACAGTGGAAATATACCAAGGGTATACATAGATGTGAAAGAATAAAATATCTGAACTTGTACAGGGTTTCATGAAGATGTTTAAGAGGAGACTTTATTCAAGAATATAGAACATTTACATTTTGAGACATCTCCCTCTTGTAATGTGTGGGATTATCAAAGAGTTGTAAAGAATCATCAGATAACAAGTGTAGACGATTCTGTAAGAGTTACATGTGTAGAAACTGGTCCTCTAAGTCAATGGATGATCCCAGGAATAGAATTCCAAATTATATTAAAGCAAGTCATTTTTAAGAACAAGCTGAAAACTTATTATAGGGATGACTGGTTATACTGGTAAGCTAGAAGTCAATTATTGCCCATGCCTGAAATATCTGCATCCATGTGTGCATGTAAGGAGAATATATAAGAACTAGGAGAGGAGGGAGACGTAATTAGTTTTCGTAAATTTATGAAAGATGAATTAAAGAAAGTGAGATATGGAAAAGTGGCAAGAAAAATAGTGATGATTTTGAAGTAGTGACAGGTTTAAATGTCTCACTGCCTGTGAGGGACCAGTATATGAGGTTATTATATAAGTGGTATACAAATCCAAAATGATTAGATGAGGAAGGTCCAGAGTGATGGAGTTACAGAAACAATGAGGTAGATAACCTCCACATAGGATTGGGCTATAAAGTAGCACAAAACAAGTGGCAGAGAATGAAAGAAAATGGAGTAAATTACACAATAAAGATGCTAGGGAGTGGTTATTGTGCTTATCTTGAGTACATGAAGGGTAAATTGTATCAGAGAAGAAAAAATAGAGGGAAATGCTATTAACTGCAGATTGGTTAAAAACAGAAATTGCTAAAGCATGGATATCATGGATATCAGCTGATTACAGATGGAGAAGATACAAGAATGGATATGGCAGGTGCTGGGCAATGAAAGTAGAAGATGCTGGGTTACAAGATGAAAACAGAAATGGAATGTTTCAAGGAAGGGAAGATTGCAAACAGAAGGGTGACGCTCCTTCTCCATGGACTATCTACCCTCTTCCCACATTTTGACACTTCCTCCTCTTAGGATATGCAATAGGTCACCATCATCATCACCATCATCATCATCATCATCATCATCATCATCATCATTATCATCATCATCATCATCATCACCATCATCATCACCATCATCAACCTCCTTTCTTCCCCATGTCTCTACTTGAGAATGGGGCATTGCATCAACTACCCCCATCTCTCACTCAATTCAATGTCAGTCTCCTATAATCTTCTACAGCCATGCCTGAATGTGGCAGGTCTTCTGTCACACAGTCCAACCATCTCTTTGCTGGATTCCCTCATTTCATCTTGCATTCGTCTTGTCTGTCTGAAATGTTTGTCACCAGATTACCTTCTGCTTTCTTGCTCATGTGCCTGAACACTGTAATCTGTTGTCTTTGACCTTCTCTGCAATATGAAATACTTGTGCTTCTGCTCTGATGTTCTAACTTCTTCATCTGTCCTGCAATGTGTGTCCTAACACCCATTTCATTCACTTCATCTCCAGCTTCTTCAACTGCTCTGTCTTCACTTGTCCAGGTTTCTGTACCATACAGTAGTACTGGTTGCACCAGTGTTTTGCACACCTTTATGCTTCTGCTTATTTGACATTCTTCTCTCATACACTATCCCTGGCACTCTGCACCAGTTGGCTGTGGCCTCTCTGATTCCGAATTTAAGCTCCTCATTTAAACTTCCCTTCTCCTCAACCACCCCTCCCAGCTATTTGAAGCTTTTAACTTGTTCCACTATTTTCCCGTTCTATCTCAATTCTCAGCTTCTTCTCATTTCCCCATTCGCTGCCATTACAACTGTTTTATCAATACTCATTTTCATTCCATGAGCCTTCAGTTTGGCATTCTGTTCCCCTACCCTTTGCTGAAGTTCTTGCTCAGAATCTGCCCGTAGTAACACACCATCTTCGTACAGCAACTTTGTCACTCCAGCCCCCTCAACCTGTTTGCTAATGTAATCCATCACTACAATGAACAGCAGTGGTCTCACAGCAGAACCCTGGTGGACACCCACTACCACTGGGAGCCCCCTCTGTGAGTCCAAGCACCATTTGTACTTGAGTCTCTGGGTCCCTGTAGATAGCCTGCGCTAATTCTACCAATGTTTCTGGGACAATGAATCATTGCAGGACTGCTAAAAATCAGCTTTTTCTGGGATCTTGTTATAGCCTTTCTTCATTCCAGGAATGCCCAGTTGAACTCTTTCATCTCAAGTTTCCTGTTCACCATCTGTCTCACTACAAGTATCTGGTTGTTCGTGCTTCATCTTGATCTGAATCTGGGAGCTTTTTATAATATGTAGAGCTAAGATTAAAATTCTACAATTGTTTGTAGGATCAAATGGTATCTGACTTTGATTCATCTGTTTTAAAATATACAACTATCCAATAACAGTCAACTTTATAATACTTTCATTCTTCTCTCTCTTCTGGATTTAAAGAGCATTGCAGCTTTACTAATTTAACTCTATTATTTACTTGTTCTCGATGATGAGTTTTCTCTTCATTTATAGCTTTCGACTATAAATAATTCTTTCCTAAGTCTGTCTCATCAATTTCAATTGATTGCCAAAAGTCAATTTATAAATGGATAATGAGAAGAATAAATGTTGGCAAATTCATAAGTATACTCAAGATGTACTGAAGGAGTTCATAAAAATGATTAAGTAAATGAAGCATATGGCAAATTAACATTTTACAGTATAAAACACAATTATTTTATTTTAAAAGTATGTGCAAGGCTATCGTACCTGATAAACCTACAGCTGTTTATTTTTTTTAAACCAGTTATCAACATTATGCCTGGAATCATTACATACCACTTACACTACATCTGCCTAGGCGTAAGTATTGTAGAGCAAAATTTGATTAATACTGCATTTGATCAGCAAAACTATCTCAAAGATGTAAAATTGTTGAAAGATATTATTTCTCCCACTTCATTTTAAAAATGCGTGTAGAGTTCCATTAGCACAAAGACCACTGTAGAATATTTTAGGAAGGGAGGGTTGGGGTTGGCATAATGGTTAAGGTGTTTACTTTGTACACACAAGGTACAGGATTTGATTCTCACCCTTGGAAAACATGGCTAGGCTTAAAAAGGCTCCCTGGAGTCAACAGCCTAGCAATTACATATGAATCTATAAAGCAGTATAGCAAAATCACTCTATATGACACAAAGCACAACATTTGAAACAGATTTTTCCTTCCTTGACAAAGTTTTATAGGATTCTTGAGAATATCTTACTGAGACAAAGTAATTTATCTGTGGAAATCATTAAAATAGTCATATTTCAGTCACATATTAAAATGTGTTTACTTCTGGGGTGTATAGTTTAACATCAATGAAAGTTTCATTAGCATTAATTCTGACAAAAAATTGAAATGGCAATTATTAAAGTCACCTACATTAAAAAAACATAATTATTTTGTGTTTCAAACTCACCTGTACACCATGTAGGTGGGAGGAGGAGCTGTACCTCCACAAACCTCCACACCTCTAAATATACTCAGTCTGAGGTGAAACTCCCTTACCCCCAATATTCTGTGGTCTCACTGCTAATATTGCACAGATTTTTTTATTAAATGAAATAAATGATTGTCATTTCAATGAAACCCTGCTGAGAAAAAACATGGGCAGGATTCAGAAAGGCCTGCTGAGATGCGGAAACCTAACTCAGGCTTCAGCATTTTGGTAAGCCTTTCCAGTGCAAATACTGCACTGTCACAAAAGTTTTCCCATAGTGGTGGTTGTAGCATGGGCAGCAGTCTTAGTGTGGAAGCTGCTTCTTAATGCAGCAGTCTGGGAGAGTAGCTTATTCAAAATAGCCATTAGCCCTCCCATAGAAGTGGCAGCAGTTCTGGATTAATCGCTCTGTGAAGTTAATTATTTTCTCTAGAAGGAAACCCTCTTTTGATGGCCTTTACCCATTCACTGCTATTGGAGTAATTGGGCTAAGGGCAAACCATAGAGCCATGGAGGTATTTGTTTATGGGTGAGGATGTATGTGTGCATGTTTGTAGAGAAATGGATGTTCATGTATGTGTGCATGTGTGTGTGCATGTTGGAATGTGAGACTGAGTCTGGGTGGTCACACTAAGGGAGGCTGGTATGAGATGCTAACTCTGTATGTGTATGTGTTTTAGTGTGAGTGTGTTTGTGTGAATGTTTCTGTGAGTGTGGGTGCTTAGAGTCTGTGTGTGTGTGTGTGTGTGTGTGTGTGTGTGTGTGTGTGTGTGTGTGTGTGTGTGTGTGTGTGTGTGTGTGTGCGTGTGTGTGTGAATGTCTTGGAATGTGTGTGTGTAGGTGTGAATGTGTGTGTGTGTGTGTGTGTGTGTGTGTGTGTGTGTGTGTGTGTGTGTGTGTCTATCTGTCTGCTATGGCAAAATGTTGGAATGTTGGGTGGTAGTGAGAAAACTAACGATATAAAGTATGACAGCACAGTGTTGAATTCAGTGTCATAGTAATGAGCCTCTAATGGGGCATTTCTCTATGTGGTTTGACCATAGTTCAAAATTAGTGATTCTCTCTGTTGCACTATTGGACCAACACATGCTGCCCAATTAATGTGGGAGAACAGAATCTTTGTGACTCCCAGGGTATGTCTCTCATAGCCGTAAGATGCATTAAATCTACTTATGTGGGAATAATAGACTAGCCCCAGGATTTAATAAATTCCGTGTAGGCACCGTGTAGGGCCTACATGGAATATATCCATGTTTGTGATGACAGTTCCCCCTTAGCAGCACGTCATGCATATTGATGATAGTGTGTTGCTGAGGGAGAACCAAAGAACATGGCTATTAAATCAGTGTAGGGAGAGGTGTAGTGCTAACCATGGCTGCAGATGAGTATGAGACTCCCTGCAATCTCCAGTGTTTTATTTTTATTCTATTTCTTTTTTCCTTTGTTTTATTTTTATTTAAAAAAAAAAAAAAAAAAAGCATGTTTCTGCGGCACAGCACGGAGCGCAGCAATGCCAAGCTGCACAGACATATAAGATAGCAGACACCTGCCAGACATCTAAAAATAGAAACTGGATGTAATTAATTATTTATTTAAAGGTGTGTTTAAGCGTGCCTACGTGTGTTTGGATGGTGCAGTGCTCAGCACTGCTTTTAGGTAGCTCAGTGGTATAAGTGAAGGTATACCGAATTTCTTAACGTCCTCGTAGCTAAATGGGTAGAATTACAGATTCATATGCACTAGGTCCAGGGTTTGAATATATGAAAGGGAAAATATGTATTTAATTTTGATATACATATTATGCATTAATTTATAAAAGCTGTCCATACTGCTCTCAGATAAGCTCTGTTTAACTGTGCTTAGACCTGTTAAGCACTGCACAAACATGGTAATGGCTGCCTATGTTTGTCGGCTGCTTGGCTCTGCTTGGCTGGTTTGCGTGCTGCTAAGCACTGCTAAGACTATGGCTTTGCCAGTTTTCATGAATCGCAGCTCAGCTGCACTGGTTTGTGCAGTGCTAAGTGACATGGCACTTTTTTGAATGTTGCCCAATTATGTGTAAGGGTGGGAAAACAGCCTATATTAAGCTCAATAGGCAGGAATACAGCAGAATCCATTGGAGTTCTGTCACTGATGGTATACAATGGCTGACAGTAATGAAGTTGCATGCTTTTGGGTGCAGTGTTGGGGCATTCTGGAGTCCAGGGTCATGGTTGGGCTCTTCATGCAAAACCATGATGATAGGCTGCTGCAGGCTGGTTTCCAGGGCTCGGAGTGTAAGGTGGAGGCCTGAGACTGGCTGTCCAGAGAACTCACCAGTGTCACTGGTATCCCTCACACAAATGAGCAGTATTGTCACCACCATGATGACCTGAAAAGACGGAAGAGGGGACTCTAGGACACCTAAGTGCGTATGTACTTTTTACTCTGTTTCACCAACATGTACTTTGAATGTCTGCAAAACTGATATGTATAATGGTGTGCTAATCTCCCAACAGCTTCAGCTGAGAGGCCTTGCAATGTCGAGTCACATGCCGGGTGTTTGGCAATGTTGTGTCATGTGTGTGGTGAGTACAGATGTATTATGCTAACTGTAGTGAAATAAGCAAGAAAGAGTAAAGCATCAACTGCAAGTATATACATTAAAGTGTGTAATGCAATAAATGAGGACTTAGAGCTATAGTGCAATAAATGAATAATGCCAAGTGTAGTGCAATAGAAACATGAAACAATACCAATAACACCAAGGAAAATGGTGTACATCAGGATTGTGTTGTCGTAACCATTACAGTAGAGCTGTATGCACTGAAGCTGTAAGATAAGGAGCTGCAGTCAAGTATAACACTGTAATAGCTGTAGAATGCAAATTGATTGGCTGGAAATAGAATTGGTTAACTCATATAAGGCTGTCTCTAGACCAATGTTGGTCACATAATGCTGTGTCATCCACAGACAACAGGTAATAAAGGTATATGTGTGAGGTAGCCCACTCCATGAACTGATATTTTTGCTGACTTTACAGATATGATACTGAAATAATGCTTACATACTATCTGTGTTAGGCTTGTATTTCATGCATGTGCAGTTTATCACTGCAGTCTAGTTTAACACTGTAGTAGTAGATCATATTTTGATTCCAGGTGAGCTGTAGGCAAATATCAGTCAGTCAGTAATCAGCAGTGACTCAGTACCTCAGTTTGTTAAATGCTCTGTATACAGTACATTTTTCCACACAGAGTCCAGGGTTCGAATTCATTGGTATGTAGCAGTAAATATTACAGTAGCAGTCATGTAATGCTCAAAGTTTCTCTCTCCACAGGAGTTTCAGGTAAATGGGTGAGGTAGCCCATATTATGAGTAGAGAACTGTGTGTTTAGATGTCACAGACTGTTAAAATCATTAGCAAGAATGTATTCATTAGCAACATTCCATCAGAAATAAAATGTATAATCCCAGTATGGCTGTATGCCTGGAGTTTCAGTTAAAAGTTGCTGCAGTCAATTAATTCATTCCATGCAGATGTCTGCTGCAGTCACTGACATTGTGTTCTATTCCCATGGCTCCCAACCAAGGCATGACAGCTGTTTAGTGTCTGTACTGTCCACTTACATGTCTCTCAAGTGTCACAATTTCATGTTATGTAATTAATAGTGCATAATCCATCTGTCACAGGATTACTATGGAAAAGATTACCTAAATTACAAAGTATCACCAGATCAGCCCACAGAACACCTTGGTAGTTATATAGCTCCACCTGTTGTGCAAGTGTTCTGTGTAGTTGTGTACCCGCAGTTGTTACTGCTTGGTCCGTAGTGTCCCATGCAAATAGCTTGAGAGGTATGTATGTGATACATCAGCTATAGTAGTACTGCTGTCAAGGAAATAACCGGAAATTTTACTAATGGACTGTTTTTCTCTCTCTCCCACCCCTTATCTTCATTTATTTCTTATTGTTATTCATTGGTTATGGTTTGCTATTAACATATGTTGTTACATTAACTGCATTTTGGGACATGTGTTTTACTATTGTTATGTATTATAATGGTTGCATATTAACATATCTTGTTAAATTACCTATTTTTGGCACTATGCTGCAACTGCTACTGGCATGCAGTTAACATACTGACTGTTCTGTTATTTATTGTTGTGTTTCACATAATATGTATTGATATGTAATTGGGTTATTTTCAATGTTCTGCCATGCTGTTATTACTAACAATGATTTGTTCACAACTAATCTATACTTATTGCTATACCTCCATTACCACAGCACATCAGGGTAGGCTGGTTCAGGCTGATCAGCCTACCTTGCCTCAGCAGACATGGTGCCAGATCCTGGCATGTCCGGAACCCCGACTGGTGGTGCCCCCTCCACTGCTACTGCACCACCTACGGCGTTGGGTGGAACCATCTCAAGGGATGAGGCCCGGCCTCCCCCTGGGAGCAGTGTTGGAAGGGCCTTTGTCACCCAAGAATCAACTGCCAGTCATAGTGCTCAGGATTGTTCATCAAAGCTATGAACGCCACCTGCCCTGGATTATGGGCATGCTGACCGACCTGGTGGGGCAGCCTCACCCTGGTGACCAGCCTCCAGTACAACCACACACACACAGCAGTGAAGAAACAGTGTTGACAGTCCCACAGGTGGAGACATGAGTCATGCTGTTGCCATTTGGTGGCACATGTGACTTGGAATCCACAACACTCTCCCCATCCAAGGTGTTCACCCCCTCATGTGTAACACAACACCAAGTCTGCTGCCTAATCTGTTTTTTCTGTCTGTGAATGCATCCTCTCATACTCAACTTAACTCCATACATGTACTTTGTCGCTTCCCCAACATTCCACATTCACCTTAGTAAAAAAAATGGGCTCCTGTCCCAAAAACATATCTCCCCATACATAGCTCTCCATTTCACATGTATGTCCACTGGACACAAGTAATTTGGTCTAATTGGCTTGACAACACAGTTATGTTGTCTTCACCCCTCTCTCTGGGGTTTGAGAGTCCAAATTAATCTACAAATTATGTCAGAGTGCACAGCTGTTGCTGTATAAGAAATGGATAGCTATGGTTCTTTCCTACACCCTTCTTGCACATCCCTATCTGCCTTTTCACTATGTTTTCCCCTTTGCTTGTCCCCATTTCACCACTTTCCTATAACCCCCTTTTTCGTTTCTTTATATTTTTTAGCAGGCATTTGTGCAGAGCTGTGAGGAGTGTCAAGGCGCCCTGCACTGCTTCACTTAGCTGAGCTTAAATGGAGCTTTAATGATTAAATGTGCTTATTACATTGTCAGACAAATGTAGAAAATAAATATCACTGCCATGTTTTGAACCCAAGCCCTCACACCTACAGCACACTGCATTAATATTATCAATTATGAAAATTGTAAACTTGAAAACATTTATCTATGACTAAATAAGCTATTATAGACTGACTTGTTAAAATTACCCAGTTATAGAAAACTTTGATACAAATAATACACATAAACACAAACATATAAACAACATTGTCTCTTGTGTAGATTTCTATATAAATGTGCTTCTATGCATTCAGACTATATATAGATAATATTTTAGTTATACAATGTTTCATAATTCATATGAGTATTCACAACATTAGATCAGATGTAATTTATGTTAGTATGATGTTCATCAGGAAGGTAAAAATAGTTTGTAGTTCCTGTTCACACAATACAAAGTTTGTCACATCAGTCTAACACAATACATAATAACATTTTTAAATGTCAAGATGTTTTTTGTACATATTTAGATAGTATATTGCATTATTTTTATTTATGTTTTTGTATATATATGAAATAATTATGGAGAACTTCATGACATCATATCCTGTTTAAAGGGTTTATAAGACATGTGTTGGGGAGGGCACATGTTCTTGTTTCTGAAGAAGTTCACGTTTTTAAATAAAGTGAAAGAAAGCGCTAATTCATACTAGCCTCTATTGTATCCTTCATCCACTTAGCTGTGTTTAATTTTCCATTTCCAGTTTGCGGCTAGTCCGTTCTTTTTGTTTTTTTCAGTAGTTCAGTCTGTTAAATGTCTTGCATGCAGTACATTTTACAAACACAGTCATGGGTTGAAATCCAGTTTTGTGTTGCAGTTCAAGTACATTATTGTGAAGACTGCAAGTAATGACTGAGTCATGCAATCTTTATCAGCACAGCTTACTGCTAATTAATGAACTGCTATCCAGTTTTGCAAATAAAATGTCTGCATGTAGGGACACACTGCACATATCCATATAGACTAACTATATGTTGCCTACTACTCTGTTATTGGCACTTTTGCAAAACAGTTGTAGCTTAATCACATGCCTCAGTTGGACTGTAAAGGGTACCCTTACCCTGGCCCTTCCATAATGACAGGGCTGACAAAGCTGCCACAGTTACACATACAGCTTGTTGTCCTCCAAAGTGTTCACACTACCCCCTATGTGTTCTAGGCAGCATACACAGCTGTATGTAAAAGTAGCTGCGACAGACATACCATACCTCCCAACCCCCTAAAACAAGGAATCCAGACACAGCCATATGTAATGGGGAGACAAAGGTCCAGAGATAGGGACATGTTTAACAGTTTGCTCCTACAAAGATAGTAAGTTGATAGAATGCCAGCTATTGCATTAGCAGGTATATTCTGATGATAATGAAGTCTGGCACTCAAATGTGTTTCTTTCATTACTGACCCCAACCCACAATCTGTTCCAGTGAACTGCCAGATGCCCACAATGTCATGGGACACAGACCACACATATGAGGCAAACCTGTGGACATTCTGCATAAATCTCAACAGCTGCTAGTTATGGTACCTACCCTCTGTGATGCTCTAGTCTCCACACTTCAGTAATGTCCATTTTAACAACTAAGAAAGGAGCCCAGGTCTACATGAAGGCCTTATATATTGCACTGTGGTGGCATGTCATTGGCTAATGATAGTGCAATTCAGCTGTTTTGGCTGCAATTAGCAAACCTGATGTACAGACTGGTGCAGAGGCAATTACCTGCTAATGAGCAGTATCTTCAAAAGGCAGCCAGCTGGTTATGTGGAACAGGTCTGTATGAGACTTCATTCACACAGACAGCGTATTTTCAAAAGATTACTGGAAGCAAAGTTCAACAAAGGAGTACTGCACTCCACCAGGTATGTAATACATTTTTTCTATATAACAGGATGCAGATGGAAGGAAGGAGGCATGGGGAATAGGGATTACAACAGTAAGTCCATCTCAGATCTATAGTGACGACATGTCATTGATACTCTGCTGTCCTACACCTACATGCATATCTCTCGTCTGTCCCTGATTTTCACTCACATCTTAGCTCTGTCCATGTTAATCCCTCCTACAATGGCTGGTAATTGTAGGAAAGCTAGTGGATTACTCATAATACATAGTGACAATAAGTAAGGGTGTACACTCCTGTAACGTCAAATGGTGTACTGTAAGACACCTCCTCTCATTCTGTCAATGTCTCACATAAATAGTTCTAACATTTTAACACTGTCACTGAATGTCCCTGATGTACTCTGGCTGAGTCCCTAATTCTGTTTACATTTGTCCCTGTTTGGTTGAGAGCTATGCCTAAAATACCTGTAAACCTCTTACTGCCAGAAATCAGGACAGAGTCATACTTAATGGACAAAGGCCCAAACTTAGTGACACTGTTTAAATATTGCCCATAAAAATTAAGAAAGTGAATAGAATAACATATATTACAGTAGCATAACTCTGGTCTAAAACTCAGATGTCTGCCTTTATTCTCTGACAGCAACCATTGATGATTGGCCAACCATTTGACAGAAATCCACACTTTTATGTGAAAATGACCATAATTATGAGGCAAACATCTTGACATTATATAAACATCTATATAGTTGAGAGGTATGATGTCTACAGGGAACATATACTACAGCAGATTTGCATTGTTTTCTGTCATTGTGACACACTGGTGTTGCTAGAATGTCCCAATATAGTGGTTGTAATAGCACACTGCTATTTGTCTGGCAGTGGCCATATGACATATTAGTGGGAGTTTGTCCATAGGGGACACACCACAGTAGATTGCAGTGCTGGGATAGAAACATATAGCAAAATTTGTCACTGCACACAGCAACATACCCCAGTATTGCTATTATCTTGGTGGTATCCACACATGCAGTGTGTTGCCAGACTGTGGGGTATGATGTGTGAGAGAGCAGTGGATAGTGCAGGCTATTGTGGGTGTGCTGGATCTGTACAAAGTGGATGTCTATGTATCTGTTCCTGCAATGTGTTCCCCTTTTGTTGTCTTTCAGGGACCATGTACCACAGAAGACATGCCCTCTTTTCATATCCAGAGAATGACATAATAGTGGATGGACTGAGACAGCACCATCAGATCTTGTTGTCAGGTAGGAGGCATAATTGAGAACAGTGGGCAGCATTGTGGGCAGACCTTGTGCGCAATGTCAATCAGATTGGCCAAGACAGGACATATGAGCAGATCTGACACCAGTCCACAGACATGCTGAATGCTGCACGATGAAGGGCAGCTGATGTTGCCAGGGATTGTGCTGTCCCTGGTGGTGGACCTGTGAAGGAACAACCACTCTTGGCCACAGAGGTATTCCTGGCAAACTTAGGAACACATGACAGCTCCCAGGCATCATCATACCATACATCTTTTGAGGTGAGTGCCACAGCGTCCACATCAGAGGAGTGGCCAGGTAAGTATACTGTTAACTAGTGTAATACTGTAACAGTCATTGTGGAAGGCTGTACATACCTGTACATGGGTGTCTGGTCTATCTGCATTCAGGGGGAGTTGGGGTTTATGCTCAGTTGTGCACCCATACTCAGAATGTCAGAAATACAGCCAGTATCACAGTAGCTACTGTACATGTGTATATATGCACATATTACCTTGTAGTGCTGCAACATTTGGTGGTGCTGACAGTACCTCTCCCTCACCTATTCATAGGTCCATCAGGTTGGCCCAAGTCTGTGATCCTGTACCTGGTAAGTTTGATACTGTTTATAACAAATCATATATACCCTATGAAAGTTAAGGACTGCCATATTCCCCCTATGTACAAATGTGTTTAGCCAGAGTAGTATATTTGCATGTTCCATTCTGGAACAGTTAACTATAGTTCATAGTCTAGGTAATCACAGGTGTGTATTTGAATGACCATCAACACATTTGTACTTATAGTTATGAGTGGCTACACAGCCTGGTATACATGAGGCAATTACTCCAAGATGCCTGTTTAAACACAAAAGGGAGATGGCACAAACCTGAGGCAGTGTCACTAGTACTGGCATATCATTCTCAAGATAGGTGTACTGGGTTTTATGTGAAGTTCTATCATGTACAGTGTCATATTGCATACCTTGCAGGCAGATTGTTCTGGCAACTTTAACTGGATGTGGCTGAAGTGCATGTTATAAAGGGCTTGACTTGTCTGTGTATGTTGTTGTGAGGTTGTCTGTTGTGCATTGGAGTGGAGATGATAAGATGTGAGACTGGCAATGCAGTTGTGGATCCTCATTTGTATGAGTCTGTGTGGATTACCATACATAAAAGTTCAGGTAGTAATGTATTGCTTTTGTCTTGGTTTTCACAGGTGATCTGGTGGGTTGGAGCCTATCCCCCTCACAACCTGATGTCAGTGTCACATTGTACTCTGATGATGATAATGGTGGCCATAGTGAGGCACAGGTGGAGTTGCCAGAGGCTGAATCTGTCCCAGGGCTGACATCCCTCTTCTGCCCCCATTGTTACTGAGCACGGTCAGTATGCCCACACATACTCAATCCCCTAAGGCCACAGATATTGGACAGTCAGAGGGTGGCAACATTGAACAGGACAGTGTGACAGCTATGGTGTCAGTGACAGCTGGTGAGGTCCCACATAGGTGGATTGACAGGGGTGCTCATAGGAGCTCATAGCAAATGTCACATCATGGGTCACTCAGTGCATGTTTCAGCCCTCATGGAGGTACAGACACTGTCTGACTGCAACTCTAGATGGACGCTTAGGGTTATGGATGCAGCACAGTCTGACATCTGTTACTGCCTCCACTGCACTTGGGACACCCTGAATTGGTTCACTAATGCAGTGGACAGACAGTGGGCTGTGACAGTGTCTGTCTTGGACCACACATTGCGCTGGAACATCTGGTTGCAGTTGGGCATCGGACACAAGGATGTACATCAGCAACACCATCTACTGAGTGTCCACATGGCCATGCATAGTCATGCTCCCGTAGTGGCAGTACCTCAGCGCTACAGAGGGAAGTGTGCTGTCCACACCATGATGTGGTAGGCCATGGGCATGTGGTCCTGGGTGGTCCTGTGCAGGACACAGACCCAGCACACAGCAGTCACTGTCAGGTACTAGCACTGCATTTGACCTTGGGCATGGTGTACCAGTGCTACTCCTGACCGAGCCAGTTCCCATGTTCATGGCTGGACACAGTGAACTGTCCATTCTACCATGTATGGCATATACATGTATAGGGCTAGCACTGGGCTTGACTGCGTACACACATAATCAAACACCACTGTCATATGCAGGTCACCAACAGACACACACAACACTTCTCCATGGCCCATCTAACTTTCACCCCTTCATGACATACACACATGCTGTCAACTATTTGGCACAGCCTAGGCCTCCAGTACCTCCACACCACACCCTGTACATGTGATGACACTTGTGCCACATCCCTGCCATTCATGTCATTATTGCAGGGAAATGCTACTATGTGTCTTATGCACAGGGTGTCTATATTACTTGACATGTACTTGTGTAGTGCAGTATTGTTTTGCCATGCCACTTGTTATTATGGGCCACAACAGGTACTGTATGCTGGCATGTGTCATGACTACACATCACACTTTATGTATCTTTGTTGCATAATGTTGGACTGGTGGTAGTGTTACAAAATGACAGGTGTGTCACGGACATGCGTATGTTACTGTTCAGGAGTCTGAGGGAATAAACTATGGACACATGGCAGCAATACAGCAGCACAGGATGGCATGGCAGCACAGCAGAAATATGACATCAGCAAGGTACAGCAGTATATGTGCATGGCTCCCTAGGTGAATATGTATAGAACAGCTATCCAGGACAATGGGGGCAGTCAGCATAATCATACATTCATACTTTGTGATAAGGTCTGTTACCCTTGCTATGTGTCATCTGGGTTTTCTGAACTTACAAATCTGGAAGGTGTGGTGATGGAGTTGACACATGTACAAATATCCTGTGTCTGGGTCAGACAGGTGGTGGACATCAGTTATGATTATGTAGAGGAGGGCAATTTATGGACTAGTCACAAGGCCATAAAATGCATGGCCATTGTACAGAGGTAGCCATATGGACATTTCCATAATGCTGTAAGGGGATATATTTACACATACATATACACACACACACACACACACACACACACACACACACACACACACACACACACACACGCACACACACACACACACACACACACACACACACACACACACACAAGCACACACACACACAAGCACACACACATACAGACTTGGATGATGTGAGATTAGAACCACTACCTATTCACTTTTACACACTATAGCTTGCAGTAATTATCACATGCACGGTGCACCACAGGTTACATCTGTTTTATATATGATTACAGTCATAGTATTTGTGGAATACGCTAAGTAACCTTGTGTTAGACAGCGTGTGCGGCCTGCAGAGTGATATTGCTTGGTAATATTATTGTATCTAGTGTCCTAGGAGTGGGATACCTGTTAATATCCCTGCTATGTTTGTACAGTTACCAGTATGGCCATATGTGGCTGGTTGCAGTTAGATAGGAAAACATGTGGCCAGAGACAATATGTCATGTCCAAAGCATGCTTTGACACCATTGTACATTACAACACCTGCTCACCTGTGTCTGTCTACAAGGTGACATTTTGTAGGCACAGGGGTCTGTGGTGAGTGGATTATGTACTGGTGTGGCCTTGGCCTGGTTACTTCGGATAACTGTTGTGATGTGTAAGTGCCTCACAACATTCCTAGAGAATGATGTGGGGACATTTTACATCCCCGCATATATATATATATATATATATATATATATATATATATATATATATATATATGTGTGTGTGTGTGTATAACAGAGATGTCTCTTTAAATGTTGCTGTGTGTGTATGTTATGTACATGTGTTAGGTCGATATATGTGGAGAATCTATGTATCATTGCAATTTATATATATATATATATATATATATATATATATATATATATATATATATCAATATCATAAGTATATCTGATACTGATAGATACACTAATCATGTGTGAGGGGGATAAGGACAGACAGATATGTATACATAGTTGTCTGTATGTACAGACATATTTCCACATAGCAGGTCTTTGTGAGGAAGAGGCAACACATGATCAACAACATACAGAAATACATTGCCACACCTGCGTTACATGAAACATACAACATGTGGCCAGGTTCTATGTCACAGCCCTGAGATTGCCTTATCTGCTGATATATCATTGCAGACGTACTGTTACAGCAGTTGTATGGGAACACTGATGTGTTGCGGGTGGGGGAAAAACAGCACATGATCTGCTGGCATAGATAGTAGTGCAAATATCATGTGATCCCACTGTTTAACATCTCCCTTGACTGCTGCAGTGAATATTCTAAAAATAAGACCTAGTGAATACTATGGAACACATACTATTGGACTGGGTATCTGTAGTTCCATGTGGATGTTACATCTCTCCAAATAGCCCACTATATTACCTTGCATACATGCAGTAGGTCCATACATATGACAGTATCTTATAGTACTCCTTACAAGTGGTGTGTTGGTGAGTGACTTACCTTGCAAATGCAGCAGTTGACAGAACTGTAGCTCAGGGATGACTCTGTCTGATACATGCAGTACACAGCCAATACATGATTAGGTACAGGTTGTGTGGGTTGCCTGGCATAATTTTTACTATATGTATGCGAGTTGGAGTAAGTTGTCAGTCCCTAGGGCCCTAGATTGTCAGTGCATGTGCTATGTGTTGTCTCTTGGCCAAGGCCAGGGCATACTGGGCACACCTACATTTGCCTACAGGGACATCCTCTGGGGTTCCTTCCTCCAAGTACCCCTGTGGGTGTGGCTGTGAAGACCAAGTCACTGGTGGGGGGGCTGTGTATCCCTTCCATCTGCTGATCCTGCTGCAGCTGTTTCCACAGGATCATATTGTGTGGCATGGCACATACTGTAAACAGATGTGCAAATGTGGCTGGAGAGTACTGCAGGGCTCCACCAGATATATCAAGGCACCAGAACCCTGAATTCTGCAGCCCAAATACATCCTCTGTGATGTTCCTAGTTTGTGTGTGTGCCTCATTATGGCATTCTTCCATGGGTGTGTGTTTATTTCTGATGGGTGTCATCACCATGTTTCCAGTGCGTAACCAGCATCCCCCAGTAAACGGCCATGCGGTATGTCCCCCTCAGCAAACATCTGGTACACCTGTGATGCATGCCAGATATGGGAGTCATGATAACTGCCAGGGCTGCCAGCACACACATTCATGGTAATGACCTGGGCATTGCACACAACTTGGCAGTTGATGGAGTGATACACCTTGTGGTTGAAGTAGATTCTACCCTCCCCACAGGGTGTACCCTTGATGTGTACATGAGTGCAATCTATGGCACCCAGTACCTCAGGGTAGTATGCTACAAGTGTTGCATACTGCTGGCCCTCTCTTCAGAGGTGCGGGAAAAATAAATGTGTTCACTGACATATGATAGCATGGCATCCAGGAAATGGTGGAGTACCCTGGATGCTGGTGCCTGCGATACCCCCATTGTGTCCCCAGTTGATCTTTGGAAAGTACCTGTAATTAGTACCCTAAGAGCTACACATAACTTTGTTTTCACTGGGATGGGTTTCCCTCTGTTGGCTCTGAGTCTGGGTTGAGGGTGGCAGAGCTCAGTGAATTCTTGCAGTATGTCCCTCTTCACCCTGTAGCACTCTACAATCTCCAGCTCATGTAGCTCCTGGAAGGTTACCCTGTGCCTAATCACTCTTCTCTTTCCCAGTCTAGGCCTATTGTCAGCTGCAGCACCAGCAGCATTGACCTAAGCATCTAGTGCATACAGATGTAGCAGACCTGCCGCAGCCTCAAGCATTCCTTCAGTTAAAAATCCCAAGTCTGTACTCCACTGGTGCAGAGTATGAGGGTGAAATCAGAATGTACAGTGTATGCAACCTTTATAATGCTCTGCTGTAGGTGCAGCCTGTGTGATTGGCTACCTATGATGCATTCCACCTGCCAAGTACATCATAATGGACTGTTAGTGGCCTTAGTTTAAGTGAAACAGAGGTCATCAGTTATTAATATACCATTGACTTTCTCAGCCAATTTTTTTTGGGACAGCCTTCCTCACTCAGCACTGCAGTGTGCCACTCAAACACACACCGTGCAGGTGAACAGTGCCTAGCAGTCATTGCAAAAACCCCCCCATGAAAGATCACACTCAGCATGGTGGCGTGCCATGCAAACACGCTGAAACATGTGCCCCAAAGTTAAACAAAGCTTAGCAGAAACTGTACAGACCCCCCCTGCTCAGCAAAGTGCTGTGCTACTCAAACAGGTGCCGCTGAGCTCCAAAGAGCTTACAAGTCCTCAGACATGCACCGCTTGATGTCAGCTACCTGTTCTCTGGACAACAACATGGTTCTGTGCCTACATGAATGGGATCTGTGGACACGGATACCCATTTCTGCTATTCAGTAAGCCCAACTCATTTGTATAGGTATTCATGCACACAACCTGGAAATTACATGGTTCCAGGTCTTACCTGATTAGCTACAGCACCATTCCACCATTGTAGATATTCCATGCAGGGTCTTATAATACATTACTGGCACATACTAATACATTTGCTTTTTATGCTCTTTTTTTTTTTCATAAAAGCATGTTTGCACACTGCGGACACCGTGCAAACATACTCACAGCAATACAAAAAATAAATTTATTTTAAATTATTTCCCATACAGTTTTTGACACATGGTGAATATTTGTGCACATATCTGTCTCTGCTATGCAATTTCTGTACATTGAACTACACTTTTGCAGCTCCTGTTGTCTGTTTAAAATCCTGTACACTGAATTTTTCCGTGTATACTATGGACACCAACATGGGGTCTGAAGGACTGCCTATCCACTTGGATTGCTCTGTCTCCCTCATTTGCATGCAATTCACCTGCTTATGAGGTGATTTGCATGCCACAGATACTTCTGTGTTGGCCCGTGCATGCACACCGCCCAGCTCTGTTTACTGGATATCAAACCTGCTTACTTTTATGTAAGCACTTTGCCATGATGCTTACATGGAAAAAAGTCCATGTAGGCTATATTAAATTCCCCACAAATGAAAACACATATTTTCCCTTTACCTAATAGAGTCTGGATGTACTGTCAAAACATTCAAAACTATTTTTTTTTTAATTCAAATTTTATTCTGATGATATGGAAGATCTTTTAACCATTTTTTTTTTCAGTGCTTGTTTTGTTTTGATGTTATTTTTTGTTTGTACTGTGATGTTGCTTTAATTATTTGTGCATTGCTAACTAAGAAGTAATTTATGCATACAGAAAAGTGTAATCTTTTGCATAGTTAGTGTTCAGCACTGCACGCATTTCATTTGCTTGCAGCTGAAATGCTCCTTTGTATACTCAGTGTGAGACATTGGAATATACTCACTGTGTCTGTAAACTTGCTTTCTGTGATTTTCAGGGACTTTGGAGGCATTATATTTATAATCTGATTTGTGGGAGAATCTTGAGTTTAGATGTTTATCACTGTTGAAGTGACCCTGTGACTACATGTGCAAAAAATGGGAAAAAGGGGTTGTTAATGGATGGACAGATGGATCGATGTATGGAAAAAGAGTTCTTATATTGGAGGGGGGGAGGCTTTGCCCCTGCTAAAAATTATTTTTCAAAACCCACTGCTAATCATAAGTATACTGTGATTCGTTATTGATATCAAACTGGTGAAAATTGAGGAGTTCCTGTAATGTTGTTATATTGTGCCATTTGGCCAGGGTTATGATGGAAAAGTTAATAACGCAAAGCCTGGAAAAGCACTTTAGAAATAATTTTCACTTAGCTGATTTATTTCAATTAACATCATGGCTGAGAGTCATAAAGCTGCCCTGTGCATCTGAACAAGTCCTGTACCACTTAGTGTAAATAAGGTATAACTATACAAATGTGACAGTTTGCATGGCAGAGCAGTTAGCTGTGTTCTGATGCCAAAAACAGAGCAAGACTAAAAGGCCACAAGGCAAAAAAGTGGAGAAGAGTGAGCAGTAAAAACTGTGAAGAAAGAGATCAGCCATGTGGTGGCTACCACAAGCCTCATGATATGTACAGATCACAGGTAACACAACTTGATACATAATGGGGCCAACTGTCAACAAAGTGTGCAAGAATTTGGCACATGATGGAGCAAACTGTCAACAATTTACAAAAAACTGACTTGTAGAACATAGCAAGCATCTGCTGTCAGGTGTCCAGTCACCTAGTTGTGCTTATTCCATGAAAGCAGATGTAAAGGGACTATAAAACAGTAGTCGATGAGTAAATGTATCAAGCAAAGGTACACAAAGAAGTAGATAATATAAGAAAAGGTAGTGGAGAAAATCAGGACACAGGTTTTGCAATCATACGTTCTCCTTACATATATATATATATATATATATATATATATATATATATATGTGGGTCTACCTGAAAATATTCAATGCCCACAATATCGAATCCCACATCATCGAGACAAAATCAACAAAAATGCAGTTCAGCGAAAGAATGGATGGGTGAATCTATTCCCAAGGGAAGTAACCTGTTGGCTAACAAGGTGAACTTTGCCCTTTTCCCAACTGTAGTGCAATCTCAGAGTTGGTATATTTAGTTAGGTGGGTGTGGGGTGGCATAGTCCCCCAACCTGTGTGGATTTGGGATAGTGCAGTTTCATTTTTGAGACTTTTGGTGTAAGTGATTACTTACCCTGAGAACAGATTTGCTGATCCGATATTTCACTGAAGTGAGATTTGTTGATTTCATCTCAAGGATTTTGGATTCAATATTGTGGGATTTTGACATTATAAAGTAGACCTGTGTGTGTGTGTGTGTGTGTGTGTGTGTGTGTGTGTGTGTGTGTGTGTGTGTGTGTGTGTGTGTGTGTGTGTATGTGTGTGTGTATATGTGTATATATATATATATATATATATATATATATATATATAGATCTAGGAATTTTGATCGAAAGATCAAAAGTCCGAATCCAAAACCACCAAACACACTTTAACGAAAGCGCTTTCATCGAAAAAGCACTTTTGTTAAAGTATGTTTAAAAAAAAAAAAAAGATGTGGGGAGCTGTGCCGCCCCACACCACCCTACTTTAATATTCTCACTCCGAGGTTGCACTACAGTGGGGAAAAGGGAATTTTCCCTTAACGCACTGCAGTATGACCAGAACAACAAGCATACTTATGCGAAAGTGCTACTTCCGTGAAAAGCACTTTCGCGTAAGTATGCTTACCAATTTGGGATTTGGTGAAAGATTCAGTCGAGCATCTGTCGGATCCCATATATATATATATATATATATATATATATATATATATATATATATATATATATGTGTGTGTGTGTGTGTGTGTGTGTGTGTACACACACACACATATATATATATATATATATATTTGTAGATAGAATGGGAATGGATGATGTGAAAGGTAGTATGCGGTCAGTGGCACAACAGGTAGTACACTTATCTCTGGTGCTGTAAGACTAGAAGGCTGTGGATTCTGTTCCTACTCCAAGTGAATGGTTTACTGATACTGCAGTACAGCATGGGAGGGAGAGTGCTGCACTTTTAAGTGTGTTGTCTTTTGAATGAGGCATTAAACCAAGGTCTCATCTGCTTGAGTCGGTGATATCTCTGGTCAATGTAAAATATCTAATGTCACCTATCAAAAGGAGAAGGGGGAGTTCCGGGATGCTCTGAAAATTTCCCCTACTACTATAAATAGCACTGTGAGTCTTTCCTGAAAAGTGATAACTCAGCTATTGGGACTAACTGGGTCAACAAAGAATAAATATAAATAAAAATAGAAAAATGGGATGTGTGTGGGTATAGACTTATTACAAGGAGGAAGACACGAGCTGGGCAGAGAAACTTGAAGGAGGACAAACAGTGATGGGAGGAGTGGACAATTTACAAGGAGTAGATTGGGGTACAATAGGATGAGGGTAAATCTTGCTGGAGATAAGATGAGATACAGGTAGCATGTCAGTCAATTTGGCCCAGAAGTTTGTTAAGATGGGTTAGTGTGTCTGATGACAGGTTTATAAGCAAATGTTCTTCAATTTCAAATGCCAAATTCCTCCACAAATAAGCAACAGCACCTGTTCAGCATTTTGAAGCAAATTTGTGGGAGGGGAGAAGCAACATTTTTAGAAGGCAAGACCTGAGGTTACATACTTTTCTACAGTACTGTGCTAAGAAGTGTTTCTCTGTGGTGATGCACTTCCAAGGTTTGAAACAGAGGTCTGGCACATATATATTAATATTATATATACTTTCTTCCAATTTTTTATGCATATATCCCATGCATAATATATGTAGCTGAATGTCAACATTGCAGTTGAGGAAAGACAACCCCATTATCAGGGTCTTGAACCTAAGAGCCGTGCGTTATGAAGTGGGGTTCTTGCCCTGACCCCCAATATATGACTGTAACATCATGCTACAGAACTCCGCTGTCATATGTTACTGCATAGCTTGCCCCTACTCATACTGTCACTTAAACCCTCCTTCACTGTACATCGCTTTGTGCCTCTTTGTAGTAGTCACCCCATCTGTAAACATGCACATACCTGTCCCTACCACTAAAATGGGTTATTTAGTAATTAAGTTATTTATTTACAGTTTTTTGATTGGATTAGTCACACTAAGCCAACAAATTATTTTCAGGGAACACAAGGTAGTGTGACCAGAGGAAATTTGGACTGGGTACCAGGAAACATCTCTTACTCTCTAAAAGAGAGGAACTGAAGCACTCGCTGGAGCTGCTAGATGGCAACAGGGGCTGCTACTGCAGTTCTTAGAATTCCAAGATGGATGAAAATGCAGCAGAGCTGGAAACAGGAGCAGTAGAAAACTAACTGAAGGAAGGAGAAGGAGATGAAATAACTGTTACAGTGTTGGAAAATGGAGAACTGGAGACACAAGTGCTGGTAGATTTGATGATCCAGCCTAAGGAAAGAGAGGAAGCATGAAGAGGTGATGTGGGGAAAAGAGTATTACAGGAAAAAGAAAGGTAGTAGTAGTTAGAAAACACAAATAGCTGGTGAAGAGAAAATACTGGAGGCATTACTTCTGCAATACAGTTTTTCATTACAAGAAAGAAGTTATGCAGATTAAGCAGGGCAAGGAAGAATGTATGAAAGAACTGAGAAGGGACAGACATTTGCAGTTTCTTAACATCCAAAGAGAAGAAGACCAGTGTCAAGAATCAAAAGTAAAAGTGATGGCAGTGTGAACAGATATGACATTATGGATAATATTATTTTGCAATTTGCGGGTGTACGATGGTGCAGCGGTTAGCATTGCCGCCTCATAGCAAGAGGTTCTCCAGTTTGATTCTCTGCTGGGGTGCCTTCTGTGTGGAGTCTGCATGTCCTCCATGTGGTCATGTGGGTTTTCTCCGGGTGCTCCGGTTTCCTCCCACATCCCAAAGGCATGCTGTAGGTGGATTGGACACTCTAAATTGGCCCTAGGCATGAGTGCATGCATTTGTGTGCCTTCTGTGGAAGGTTGGGCGCCGGGCTGGCAACTCAACACCGTAAAACTCCACTGCCAATCATGAATGGACAGGTGATCTGCTGTGGTGACCCCTAACTGGAAAGAAGTAAAAGATTATTTTGCAATTTGGGTTAAAAACATAAGAACATTAGTTCATTTTTGGGCTGAAAAAATTTGTGAAGTGACATTTGAAAGCTTTAACTTGCTGGAAAATTTTATGACAGAGTGAGAAAAGAAATATTGCCATGGAAAGACTATTTATTTCAGAGCTTGGGACTAAAACTATATAAGTATAAATATACAATATACAATTACATAACTATAGATATACAATTTAAGAATTCCTATATGAATGATCATGCATTAAAACTGTTTTTCTTAAATTATGTAATAAAGTAGATAAGGTTAAACATTATGTGATGAAAGAAATGTAGGGACTGGGGGCCAGGAAATGTGAGTAACAATGGATGTTATGGATGTGAAAATTCAACACATTTCCTATACAGTAATTATGAATGGTAAAATACGCTATGTTAGGTGCTGGGGCCATCTCAAATCATATCATTTCTGTGAGGATGAGAATCATTTAGTATCATACTGTAACAAATGAAGGTGTGGAAAATGTGGAGAGAGGGGACATACACTAAAAAAACTGTATGCCTTTTTGCAGAAAATGTAAAGAATTTAGACACTTCTGGTCCAAATGTACCAGACTTTAAAATAAAAGAACAGCTGGAGAGGAAAGCTCAGAAGAATGACTTACAGCCCAAAATATTAATAAAGAAGATGTTGAAAGAGAAGATGGTACAGAGGAAGGGGATATTAAAGAGAGGTTAAACAATGAAGAGGCACTTGTAGAGGAAGTAACAATCCAAAATGAGGTTATTAATATACAGGAAGAGAACAGATATGCACTTTTAGAAAATGAAGAGGAAGAAGAGGGAGACATGGAGAAAGGAGAAGAACAAGAACAAGATAGTGAAAAATCAACTGATGGAAGATTTAGAAGATAGAAAAGAAAAATAAGATCTGGAAGTAACTTATAAAAAAGGAAAATGATGATATAGGAATTTTTACATTAAAAGTGAAGTCATATGAGGGTTTGGTGGCAGTGGAATGGAGTACAAAAATACAAATGGATGTTGTTTACTTACTATATACTGGATATAACAAAGAAGAAATAAGGAAAATAAAATAGGCAATATGGGGGTGTTGTTTGGTCGGTAAGAAATGAGAGATATTCTGGAATAAGAATTCTTATAAAAATTTAAGAAATAAGAATTTTAGATGTAACAATAGCTGCACCAGGAAGGGTAGTGATATGTGATATGAGAAAGAGACAAAATATATAAGATTAATATTGATTTATGCATATACTAATATGACAGGGAGATAATAGTTGCTTGTGTTAGTAAATATGTCAGTAGTAGTAGTAGCACTGTGAGTCTTTCCTGAAAAGTGATAACTCAGCTATTGGGACTAACTGGGTCAACAAAGAATAAATATAAATAAAAATAGAAAAATGGGATGTGTGTTGGTATAGACTTATTACAAGGAGGAAGACACGAGCTGGGCAGAGAAACTTGAAGGAGGACAAACAGTGATGGGAGGAGTGGACAATTTACAAGGAGTAGATTGGGGTACAATAGGATGAGGGTAAATCTTGCTGGAGATAAGATGAGATACAGGTAGCATGTCAGTCAATTTGGCCCAGAAGTTTGTTAAGATGGGTTAGTGTGTCTGATGACAGGTTTATAAGCAAATGTTCTTCAATTTCAAATGCCAAATTCCTCCACAAATAAGCAACAGCACCTGTTCAGCATTTTGAAGCAAATTTGTGGGAGGGGAGAAGCAACATTTTTAGAAGGCAAGACCTGAGGTTACATACTTTTCTACAGTACTGTGCTAAGAAGTGTTTCTCTGTGGTGATGCACTTCCAAGGTTTGAAACAGAGGTCTGGCACATATATATTAATATTATATATACTTTCTTCCAATTTTTTATGCATATATCCCATGCATAATATATGTAGCTGAATGTCAACATTGCAGTTGAGGAAAGACAACCCCATTATCAGGGTCTTGAACCTAAGAGCCGTGCGTTATGAAGTGGGGTTCTTGCCCTGACCCCCAATATATGACTGTAACATCATGCTACAGAACTCCGCTGTCATATGTTACTGCATAGCTTGCCCCTACTCATACTGTCACTTAAACCCTCCTTCACTGTACATCGCTTTGTGCCTCTTTGTAGTAGTCACCCCATCTGTAAACATGCACATACCTGTCCCTACCACTAAAATGGGTTATTTAGTAATTAAGTTATTTATTTACAGTTTTTTGATTGGATTAGTCACACTAAGCCAACAAATTATTTTCAGGGGAACACAAGGTAGTGTGACCAGAGGAAATTTGGACTGGGTACCAGGAAACATCTCTTACTCTCTAAAAGAGAGGAACTGAAGCACTCGCTGGAGCTGCTAGATGGCAACAGGGGCTGCTACTGCAGTTCTTAGAATTCCAAGATGGATGAAAATGCAGCAGAGCTGGAAACAGGAGCAGTAGAAAACTAACTGAAGGAAGGAGAAGGAGATGAAATAACTGTTACAGTGTTGGAAAATGGAGAACTGGAGACACAAGTGCTGGTAGATTTGATGATCCAGCCTAAGGAAAGAGAGGAAGCATGAAGAGGTGATGTGGGGAAAAGAGTATTACAGGAAAAAGAAAGGTAGTAGTAGTTAGAAAACACAAATAGCTGGTGAAGAGAAAATACTGGAGGCATTACTTCTGCAATACAGTTTTTCATTACAAGAAAGAAGTTATGCAGATTAAGCAGGGCAAGGAAGAATGTATGAAAGAACTGAGAAGGGACAGACATTTGCAGTTTCTTAACATCCAAAGAGAAGAAGACCAGTGTCAAGAATCAAAAGTAAAAGTGATGGCAGTGTGAACAGATATGACATTATGGATAATATTATTTTGCAATTTGCGGGTGGCCACGATGGTGCAGCGGTTAGCATTGCCGCCTCATAGCAAGAGGTTCTCCAGTTTGATTCTCTGCTGGGGTGCCTTCTGTGTGGAGTCTGCATGTCCTCCATGTGGTCATGTGGGTTTTCTCCGGGTGCTCCGGTTTCCTCCCACATCCCAAAGGCATGCTGTAGGTGGATTGGACACTCTAAATTGGCCCTAGGCATGAGTGCATGCATTTGTGTGCCTTCTGTGGAAGGTTGGGCGCCGGGCTGGCAACTCAACACCGTAAAACTCCACTGCCAATCATGAATGGACAGGTGATCTGCTGTGGTGACCCCTAACTGGAAAGAAGTAAAAGATTATTTTGCAATTTGGGTTAAAAACATAAGAACATTAGTTCATTTTTGGGCTGAAAAAATTTGTGAAGTGACATTTGAAAGCTTTAACTTGCTGGAAAATTTTATGACAGAGTGGGAAAAGAAATATTGCCATGGAAAGACTATTTATTTCAGAGCTTGGGACTAAAACTATATAAGTATAAATATACAATATACAATTACATAACTATAGATATACAATTTAAGAATTCCTATATGAATGATCATGCATTAAAACTGTTTTTCTTAAATTATGTAATAAAGTAGATAAGGTTAAACATTATGTGATGAAAGAAATGTAGGGACTGGGGGCCAGGAAATGTGAGTAACAATGGATGTTATGGATGTGAAAATTCAACACATTTCCTATACAGTAATTATGAATGGTAAAATACGCTATGTTAGGTGCTGGGGCCATCTCAAATCATATCATTTCTGTGAGGATGAGAATCATTTAGTATCATACTGTAACAAATGAAGGTGTGGAAAATGTGGAGAGAGGGGACATACACTAAAAAAACTGTATGCCTTTTGCAGAAAATGTAAAGAATTTAGACACTTCTGGTCCAAATGTACCAGACTTTAAAATAAAAAAACAGCTGGAGAGGAAAGCTCAGAAGAATGACTTACAGCCCAAAATATTAATAAAGAAGATGTTGAAAGAGAAGATGGTACAGAGGAAGGGGATATTAAAGAGAGGTTAAACAATGAAGAGGCACTTGTAGAGGAAGTAACAATCCAAAATGAGGTTATTAATATACAGGAAGAGAACAGATATGCACTTTTAGAAAATGAAGAGGAAGAAGAGGGAGACATGGAGAAAGGAGAAGAACAAGAACAAGATAGTGAAAAATCAACTGATGGAAGATTTAGAAGATAGAAAAGAAAAATAAGATCTGGAAGTAACTTATAAAAAGGAAAATGATGATATAGGAATTTTTACATTAAAAGTGAAGTCATATGAGGGTTTGGTGGCAGTGGAATGGAGTACAAAAATACAAATGGATGTTGTTTACTTACTATATACTGGATATAACAAAGAAGAAATAAGGAAAATAAAATAGGCAATATGGGGGTGTTGTTTGGTCGGTAAGAAATGAGAGATATTCTGGAATAAGAATTCTTATAAAAATTTAAGAAATAAGAATTTTAGATGTAACAATAGCTGCACCAGGAAGGGTAGTGATATGTGATATGAGAAAGAGACAAAATATATAAGATTAATATTGATTTATGCATATACTAATATGACAGGGAGATAATAGTTGCTTGTGTTAGTAAATATGTCAGTAGTGATGGTGGTATATTTTAACTATAACCTGAGGAATGGAAAGGGAAAAATAGCAGGATATTAAGATGTCAATGTAATTAACAAAATGAGGAGATATAAAAATAAGAAAGAATAGAGAATTGGCATATAAAAGGGTGTTTTAAGACTGGCATTGATTATATAGTTTACTTTAAAGATATGAAAGAAACAACAGTGAGAGTATTGATGGCAGGGTTTAAAGTAGCATTGGCTGGAATAGGGGAAGAAATTAAATAATAAAGGAGAGAAAATGGATAAAGAGATTAACTGTAGAATTTAAAAAGGAGGAAAACTGATATGAGAGAAAGAAATATGGAAAGATCATACGACAATAAGAATGTTTTAGAAAAATTAGACACAGTGGTGAGTAATGTATAAGCAGAAGTATAAAAATATAAGAAATTAAAAGAAGAATAAAAAAGATGGAGTATAAAGAAATGTTTATGAATTGTGAGAAAGAAATAGAACAAGAAGCAATAACATGGCAAACAGAAAAACAGATGTATAAAAAGAAAAGAAAAAGAGAAATAATGATGTTACACAGGTAACATTTTTTGAAGGGGAAGGAAAAAGAGTACCTCTTATTTAGGAAAAGAAATAAAAATGAAAAAGGAAGGATGGATGCTATCTTAGATAGCAGAAGAGACATAAAATGCAAACAAGAAGATTTCCAGGTGGTGGTCGACAATTTTGTAAAGAAAATGTATGAAAAAGTGGAGTACCACAGGGTTCAGTCCTGGGACCTCTCCTGTTTGGTATCTACTTCTCTGAAGTACAGGCTAACACAGAAGGCCTCTGGCTAATGAAGTTCGCAGATGACTGCAAACTAGGAGACATAACCAATTCCCCAAATGATGTGGACATCCTACAGAAGGGCCACACTGAAACAGATGCCTGGTGTCAGAGGCATGGCCTCAAGCTCAGTGCCAAAAAGTGCATTGTCATCCCCTTTGGTAAAAACTATGTACCCATGAACTTCCACATAAACGGCAGTCTACTTAACACTGAATGTGTGATAAGAGACCTTGGGACCCAAGTGGACAGTAGTCTCTCCTTTGATAATCACATCACCACAGTAGTCAGGAAATCCTTCTATGTGGCACACCTCATCACAAAAGGGTTCTCATCCAGGAAAAAAGAGGTCATTGTTCCCCTCTACTCGACACTCATTAGACCCATTATAGAGTACAATGCCCCTTTTGGAATGTACCTCACAAGACATCTGCAGCAGCTGGAAAGGCCACAGAAGTACCTCACAAAGAGAATTACTGGCCTCAAACAGATGCCTTACACTGACCGTCTCAAAAAACTCCAGTTTTATTCTGTAGCATATCGCCTACTCTGAGGAGATCTCTGCCTAACATATAAAGCTATGTTAAACCCAGAGATGTTGGACATGCTACACCTAAAGAAATCCCAATCCCTCTGAGCTACACACTCTAGGGACCTAAACCTTATCACCACAATAAACAGGACATGCTGGAGGGATATATTCCTGTCCCAGAGACCTCCTATACTCTGGAAGAAGCCTCCCATCTATGTCAAGTAAAGTTCCTCATTAGCACTCTTCAAGAAAAATCTTGATGAGTGGATGGGAAATAGGAAATACACCCCAGGGATCACTTCTGTGACTCTGCTCGACAGGTGCACAAGAAATTAACTTTCTTGGGTGGTGTAAGCCAGGCAACCTTGTTGGCTAGGCTTACTTAGGCCCATGGGCCGATAGCCTAGTACCTACCTATGAACCTATGAAATTAAAAGATATCTGAAAAAGGAAGGAAAAGGAAGGATGTTTTTTTAAAAAATTATATTGCAATAAAAGAAATAGAGAAGGTGATAAAAAGGTAAGAACAAGTCATTGCAAGGATTAGATGGTATAAGTGATGAGTAGTGTTAGGAAATTAATAAAAATGTGCCTATGTCACAAGTGATGATAATTCAATAAAGGTGTCTGAAGAAAAACAAAATTTTTAATTGTTAAGTGAATGAAGGGCAGTATAATAGAAGAAGACATATGGTGGACTGATAAAATTTATATGGAAAAGGATGAAAGAAAATATATAAAACATTGGGACCCTATAATACTAGAAAATACAGACTATAAAATATTTATAATATACTACAAAAAGGATGAGGATTGAATTGGATGAGGTAGTAGTAGAAGTGATCTTTGGTATAAAAGGAAGAGAGAGAAAATAAATGTTAAGCATAGTGAAAGAGGAAGTAGAGATAATACTGAAAGAAACTAAAGTAGTATGACTGATAACATGTGACATAGCTACAGCCTTTGATAAAGTGAACCATGAAGTAATGTGGAAGATTTTAAAGGCATGTGGCATAGGAGAAAAAATATTAATGTAATGAAGAAATGTTATGAAAATTCATGGGTACAAGTGATGATAAATGGAAAGATGGGAAAAAAAAAGTATTAAAAGAGGAGCAAAACAGGGTTTCCCAATGAGTATGTGCTTGCTTGTATTAGTAATGAATGCAGTTGTACTGACATGCATGTGTGACATGAGGGAGGCAAGATGTGAGATTGAAGGAATGTTATACTACTATTGTGTTTGACATATGCAGATGCCGATGATTTAGTTCTAACAACAAAAAACAAATAATTGATAAATGAGGCTGTAATAAGGATTAAAAAGCTGTTAAAAATCTGGTCTGCAGTTAAACAAAATGAAGTGTAAGGGATTTGGTGGGATAAAAAATAGCTGGAATTCAAAAGGAAATAAGAATTTTGACAGTAACATTTGGTGAGTATGAAAGTGTAACAGGTCGATGAAGAGATATACTGGAACAAATAAAAACAATGTTCCTTTGGTGGAAAACTTGTTCATTTATCATTTCAGGAAAGTGACACATGCTGAATACTTATTTATTATGAAAAACAGATGTTTTTAGATTCATTTGGGGCTCAAGGCTGAACCTGGTGAGACGATGGATCATTTATAATAAAAAGAATGTGGTTTGAATTAAAAAACAGTCTTGTATTTTCTGCATTTCTTTTTGGTAATGAAAAAAGTAAAAGAAAGACAAAAAGATATGATATGTATGATGTTGTATGAACAATATAAAAATGTATACAAAGAAAAAAGGGACAGGATAAAAGAAGAAGAATATGATGAGAAACGTTTGGAAGTTAAGAATAAATGAGATTGATGGGAAAACAGAATGGTATAATATTAAGCTTGAGAGGGGTACCAGATCAAAGGTTGGCACTGGGCACCAAAGCAGCTAGCTACACCTCTCACTCCCTGCATCCTCCATCCTGTGTGGTGTTTATGGAGCTATCTGATACAGTCTAACTTGACTATGTATAACCCAGTATAGCCTTTACCTAATACTGCATGTATTTTATTTGCTCTGTATGTCATCACACTGTTAGCCAGGAACCAATAAAAAAAACACATCAGCCAACTCCACTCACTGTCCAAAATGAAGGTGTCACTCACAGGAATAAAACCAGGCCAGCAACTGATGCCAGGCTGCAAAACATCCACACTCATGGTGAATCACCAATACACGAATAAACTATAAACTGGAATATTTATCAAACAATTTGTTAAAAATCTAAGCACTTCCTTGCCTTTGAGCTACAGTGGGACTTCATCAGAGATAAAAACTCAAAAAACAACACTTCTTTATATATTAAAAATTCCAGGATGAAGACTCAGTGTAACTCGAAGAAACAAGTGGTTCACCATGAGTGTGGATGTTTTGTAACCTGGCATCAGTTGCTGGTTTGGCTTTATTCCTGCGAGTGTCACCTTTGTTTCGGAGAGTGAGTGGAGTGGGTTGGTGTCATCATATTCTCACTGTATGCTCATCATGGCACCACAGACATGGACTAGATGCTATAGCAAGCCAGCAACATGGTCACAGATCAGGATCACATAGTGAAACCCCTTCCATGTCCTGAGCCATTAGTGCCAACTCCTCATTCTCACTAGCCAGCATTTTATATGACTCAAATTAATCCTCATCTCTGTCTTCCATACCATGGTCCCTTACCTAGGTATGGTATAATCCATGTGTCTTTGTGATCATGACACCTGTGCAGAGATTAGTGACCATGGCTCACTGCATTCTCCATCCTTTTTGATGTTTGCTGAGATGCTTGATGCACAGTACAACTTCACCATTCATAACCCATTATAGCCTTTGCCTAACACTGTATGTATCATTATTGTTCTGTATGTCACCACACTGCCACTGTGTGCTCATTATAATTCCAGAGAATTGGGCTAGCTGCTGCAGCTCTACCTGCATTGCTGTGTACTGTACCTCTTGCTATTTGAGGAAGTGGCTGCTGCTTGATGCCTCTTGGCCTCACTGACATTTCTGGATGATGTTGGTGAGTTGGATATGACAGCAGTATCTATAGTGGGTCCAGTAGTTTTCCGGCTGCTTGGTCTGCTTCCAAGTAATCAAGTCATGTAGTACACAGCATGCTGTGAATATAATGCAAAGTGGGGGAAGAGCTGTACTGCAAAACCCTTCCCCAAGATACATATAGGCAGTGGAAATGGGCCTTCATGGTCAGTCACATTTTTAACAATGTTTCTAGTTTGCAAATGGGTAGTGTTATACTGCTGTTCTACTGTGCTGTGTGGGTTCCTTATGGTCATCACTAACCAGATCTCCAGTGTGCATACTGCGTCATCACAGCAGGAACACACTGTGATGACTGAAATTGCATATGTACTGTCTTTGGGTATATGTATTTTATGCCTGTTTGCAGGAATGTCTGTACTTACTAACTATGTGACCTTGTGGAATTTCCCTTTGTATGTGATATAGATTATTTCTATACCAGATGTGGCAATCATGAGCATTGCCAGGTTGTTTTGCAGGCATACAAGTTACATGCATTGCACACAACCTGGTTGTTCATGGACTGAAAGCCCTTCCTACTGACATGCATGCCATTGTCCAGGGACTCCACGTGTAGATTTGGATTTTGTCACATGTGTGCAATATATATCATCCAGTGCTATCAAGAATGCATTTATTTATCCTATGTTGACCAGGTTAGTCTTACTAGGCTAGTAGCCTCCTTTTCCAAGGAGATCTGAGTTGGCATTTATATACTATTAAGCAGAATATGATCAGGGCATTGGAGAGCTTCCCCTACTGTTTTCAGTATGTGTCATGGGATTTTTCACATCCACCACCAACTCAGGTAGACGAGGCCTCGGTTTAACATATCATCTGAAGGGACAGTACAGTCAAGAGTGTAGCACCCCCTCTCATACTGCACTTCAGTGTCAGCAGTCCATCAGCCAGGTGTCAGAATAGAACCCACAGCCTTCTCTACCAAAGGTGAGTGTGCTACCTGTTGCCCTACTGACACTGCATTGATTATGATGTACTAATTTTCAGAAATTTGTGTTTATGGGGACATTAAAGTTTAACTGGGCATCCAGGGAGGAGACTTTGATAACACAATGCTTGTGTTAGTGTCCTCTGTTTTAATCTGGAAGGTCCCTTTAAGAGCTAGACCTACCTTAGAGTGTACCAGTAAAGCAAGTCCATGGATTCCTTCCCATCCTGTCTGTGGGTGATAAATGTTAACCAATGCCCGTATGCTATTTCGGTCTACTCTAAAATTGTCTGTCAGCTGCAGGTCAGTTTTCTAGTGGCATGTAATCCACGTCTGGTACCATTCTCATTGTTGTCACCTGCTACCACGTTGCACTACCAGGTGTGCTAGCAGTGCTTTTAAGTCAGTAAAAGATGGTTCCTGAATGCTGCTGCTGTTACTCTGAGCATCATTACTTGTAGCAAATCTGAAAGCTCCCTCGTTTTTTTTTTTTTTTTGGTGTTATTGTGGCACATAACATGTTATAAGGCTAATGCACCCAAAAAACATGAATTGCAACATGCTTTTAGAGGTACTCATTTGCAGCTTGTAATACAGTCATTGCACTTTGTCTTTACTCGCACACCATTATACCATGATTTGAATAAACCAAATCTTCCACTGTTTTCACTCACTTCTGCATACTAGGAATCACAAAACATGCCTGCTTATGGCTGTTTCCAATGCATATATTTGCTGTGTACCATACAGACTGCCTATGAATACAGCTTATAAAATATTTAAGAAAGTAATAGAACATTGGGTGATTACTTATATTAAGGGAGATCAGTATGCACAGTAACAGATATCACCCAGGTTTGATGTGAGATGACTGTATAATGTCAAACCTCTTATTTTTCAAGAAATGAATGTTCATGCAAATCATGTTATTCTTAAGAAAATGCAATAATAAAAGAAGCAGAGGGGCTTACACCCAACCACAACCCACAAAAGGACTGCAAGGCACTTAAAATTGTGTATTGGAAGGAGTGGGGGTGGGGCACTCTTGCTACATGTGCGTGGCCGTCTTTCACTGAAATTAAGTCAGTAATGCCAGACATCACTTTCAATGTTTTTCTGCTTTAACCTTGTTAAACTTCTTAATGTTCAAAAACTACAGAATTAGAATAAAAATTAAATAACATGCCAAACACTTAGCCGACAGTCTCATTGGAATGTGAGTCAAATCAGTGCTGCCCACACCTGCAAGAAGTACCATGGTGTGTCCTAAAGTAAACAATTGCCAAACATTGTTTTATGATTTACTTTTTTGGCTAGTGCCCTGATTTGCAAAGCTATACATACAGCTGATGAATGGAAAATATGTAAAATATACCAACAGTGAGAGAGTCTTATTCACAACTATGAAACAGTCATGTTTTAAATGAAATTTGCTTCAGTAAATTTGATTTAGTTTGCTTTAATGCTATTGCCATCATCTTCCTATATAATACTAACATCTCCCCTCATACATAATTTTATAACTTTAGTTCATTATATCTCTTGAACTCTTTACAAACCTTTCTGTACTTAAATGCATGAACACTAAACTTCTTTACAAGAATGTTTTCCCTTCTACAGTATAAATCCATTCACTTCCTGCTATGTTAGTTTTTTCTGGAAAATGTAACTGTTGTTTTTCTGAAAACTGTCTGAAATTCACTTGTTAATATAAATGTACTGTGATGGAGCTTTTCTCCACAGGCTTCCTGAAAATGCCCAGTTGGACTTTTCTGGGTAACGAAGACAAATAAACAAATGCATAAATAAACTAGCATTCTGCTTTACAATATGAGTAACATAAGTGGATATAATGCTACTGGAGGTTTGTGTATCTTTTCAGGGTTTCTGCACCTAACCTACAATGCAGTATGCCATATTGTTGCTACACTGCACACAGAATTACAGCAGCAACAAACAGGCATACGTTCTGTGCATTTTGTTAGACAATTATTAAAAAAAAAGATCAGTAGAGGTATAAAATGACAAGATGATTGCTACATAGTTTAACATGTACATTCAAATGTATATGAGTGGCACTGTACTGTATTTGGGGAAATTTTTATCATGGAAAGGTTGTGGTAGGAAAGGTATAAATGCCTAGCTGCTAGGCCTGCATGCATGTAAGCGCACAGTAACGTTTTTCCCTTAGTCAGGTGACCTCTACTCTTAATGCATCATTACATCATATGTATGTTTTTTCGTGACTCCCTTCATTGCAACCAATCAATCATAGGATCATAGGAAGTTACTAGTCTATTGGCCCTGAGGCCCTTTATAAGCCTATTCAAGAGTTTAGTCCATGTTTAGACAAGTCAGCAGCCAAAGCTCCTGTCCAGCAGGGACACAGGTGGAATCCCAGGGGTGTATTTTCTGTTTCCCATCCAGTTATCCAGGTTGTGCTTAAAAAGGGGAAATGAGGTACTCTGCTTGACGTGGAGACAGAGTCTATTCTATGGATAAAGGAGTCTCTGGCACACAAATATGTCCTGCCAGCAAGTTCTATTGCTATCACAGACCAGGTTGAGGTCATGCGTATGGGTTACTCGAGTGGAACTTGACTCTGAGGAGTCTGTACAAAACTGAATAGAGGGACAAGGCTTTTAGCCTATCTGTGTAGGGTAGATGTTTGAGGCCCTGGATTTTCCTGGTGAGGAACCTCTGTGGTCTCTCCAGCTGCTGCATGTGCTTTGTGAGATACATGCCGAAGGGGGCGTTGTACTCAATAATTGGCCTTATAAGGGAAGAATACAGGAATGTTATGACCTCTTTGTCCCTGGATGAAATACCCTTACTTATGAGGTGGGCCATGTAGAAAGCTTTCCGTACAATGGAAGCAACATGGTGGTCAAAAGTTAGGTTGCATTTAACCAGGGTGCCCAAATCCCTCACTACTGATTGCGTACTTAGGACTTTGTTATTAATGTGATAATATGTGGGGACATCACTCTCTCCAAAGGGGATGATGATGCATTTTTTTGGCATTCAGCTTTGAGGCCATGAATCTGGCACCAGTCATTTGTTTGAGTGAGACCCTCTTGAAGGACGCCCACATCACTTGGGGAATTGATGACTGAGTCCAGCTTGCAGTCGTCTGCAAACTTGGTCAACCATAGCCCACTGGTTTTGTTCTGCACCTCAGAGAAGTATATCCCAAATAACAGAGGCCCCAAGATCGATACCTGGGATATGGCGCTCATTACGAGTCTACTGCTTGAGGTGGCTTCCCCCTCTTTTGATTAGGTGGGTTCTATAAGTGAGCCAGTTTGCTACCCATCTGGTAACATATGGATTGATGCCAGTCGGCAGCCTGTTTTCCCATTTGGTATGCTGTTTGCTCTAAAGAATTACATTTCCTGCATTATATATATTTGATCTGAGTTAACCACGGCTATATACACTGAATATGGTAGTCAAACAGTATTAGTGCAGTTTAATCACTGTTAGCTCATATTTCTGATTGTTTACGGCACTGTAATTCAGTATTCCATGTGCATTGTAATTCAGTATTCCTTGTGCTTTGTCTGAGCTTTAACAGTCAGTCTAATTAGGAATGTGCCTATTAAATGTACAGAAATCTGAGATTTGAGTCATTTAAATGTACAGAAATCTGATTTTTGAGTCATTCACTGAAGGCATGTACTTTGTTTGACCCAAGTTATGCAGATAGCTCATTTTTAACATTGTGCCTTTATAAATGTGATTAGAAGCAGATAGCTGAATTGCTGCATCTTATTTCTCTTGTTAATTTTTATAGACAAGGTAGTGGATATAGTGCACAGGTTTAGCAATTTTGATAGCTGCAAAAGGAAAAACGCTGTATGTGGAACAGCAGCATGCTTTTGATCCAAAGCAGAAATTAGTAGCAAAAGTAGCAGCCTGCATGTGATCCAAAGTAAATTTTAAGTTAATACTACCAATAATATGTGTTGTAGGTAATCTAGTTCACAGAAGAACCAAAGCCAGTACAGTGTTAAACTGGTTTCAGCCCCATATTAAGCAAACAAAACATCTACAGTGCTCATAGCTTCATAGAGCTGTAGAATACCGTAAATACCGTAGTTGAAGTGAAAACTCTAAGGTTTGCTTGCTCGGTGGTTAGTTTTGTGTGCTTGTAAGGTTTTTATGTTTATTGTATTTCTATTTTTAGGCAGTCCCCCTCAAAATACTTTAACTAAAGGGCTCTCCTACCTGAAAGATGCTACCCTACAGAAACTGTGCCTATCTGAAATCAGGCCACAGCAAACTACTAAGGTTAATACCTAAACCTAAACCTGTAATTCTTTGTAAATGTACACTACTGACCTTGGTCTAAAGCAACTATAGTCTATCGCTATAGTAATTTGGCTCCCTCCTTGCTTTAATTAATATAGTTTTCCCCTAGCACTCTACAACACTACTTTCTAAGCTTACAAAAACCCTGAATATTATACTAACATACTGGTTTCCCACCTTAAAACCCTGAAAATCATACCCTAAAACTTATAATCTAAACCTAGCAAATATCCTAAAAAAGTTTAAAATACAGTTTAAAACACAGATTTTAAACTAAATCTTTAAAAACTTACTTATGGCTCCAGGAAGCCTTAGAAAACACTTGCAGTCAGTGTTAATCACCAACCACTGCGATCCTCTAATAAATTACTAGTCCAAACTATCAAAACTAATAACTCTGTCGGTGACTCTCTCTTCACAAACTCTGTAAGCAGATCCTGGAACTCTCTCCCAACTGAAATTACTTTGCTGAACTCCCTGAGCCAACTCAAGACTAGACTTAAACAACATTTGACACTAAACTGTCTATGTCAATGTAGCAAACCCTACTAACTCTCCATGACAATGAGACTAAAATAGTTATTTTAGCTTACCTGTGGCACTATCCTGACCTTACCTTGTTTAACTCTAATGTGTTTTGGCATGTAACCATTGTAAATATTGCATCTGTAACTAACTGTATGAGTTAATAACAGTTTTCTTATCTGACTTGAATTACTTAACAAAGACCTTCTCTCTGATTCTCATTAACCCCAGAACTATTATTATTTGCCTAGGTATGTAATCTCTCTAAAACTGTATTCATAAACTTTATTGCTTGCTTAGATATGTTCACTACTGTATATACTGTATTTTATTCTAATTTGGTGACTTTGGAGCTTTTCTCCCCAGGCCTCTGCTGAAAATGGACATGTATCCATTCGGACTATCCCGGTCAACAAATGTTAAATAAATAAATAGTTGAGAGAGTTTATCAATTATGCCCGAGTGGGGAATAGTGTCGAAGGCTTTGACCAGGTCAAGGTAGGCGGTGTGCACCGTCTTCTCCTCATCCATGGCTTTGGTGATTGTCCCAAAGAAGTCAACCAGATTTAACATGCATGACCTCCTCTTGACAAAGCCAAACTGTGTGGAGTTGAGTGTTTGGAGGTTGCAATGTCCATGTTAATGAGGTCCATGACAACCTGTTCCATGGCCTTGCAGATCAGGTTAGTTAGGTTGATGGGTCTATAATTTCCCTGATCAGTGGATGCTCCACCTTTGTGTAAAGGGATGACAGTGGCTGTCCTCCAATCAGCTGGGACAAAGCTGGTACTCAGGCTTTGGTTGAATAGGGTGCCTAATGGTGCTGCAGGAAAAAAAGAGGTCATTGTTCCCCTCTACTCATCACTCATTAGACCCATTATAGAGTACAATGCCCCATTTGGTATGTACCTCACAAGACAGCTACAACAACTGGAAAAGCCGCAGAAATACCTCACAAAGAGGATTACTGGCCTCAAACAGATGCCCTACGCAGACCGTCTCAAAAAACTCCAGCTTTACTCCATCGCATATCGCCTACTCAGAGGTGATCTCTGCCTAACATACAAAGCTATGTCAAACCCAGAGCTGTTGGACATGCTCCACTTAAAGAAATCCCAATCCCTCCGAGTTACACACTCTGGGGACCTAAACCTTGTCACCACAATAAACAGAACATGCCGGAGGGATAGATTCCTGTCCCCGAGACTTCCCATATTCTGGAATAAACTACCTATCTAAATCAAACAAAGCTCCTCATTAGCACTCTTCAAGAAAAATCTTGATGATTGATGTGAAATAGGAAATTCACCCCAGGGATCACTTCTGTGGCTCTGCTCGACAGTGGCACAGGAAAATAATTTTCTTGGGTGGCAAAAGCCAGTGTACCTTTTTGACTGGGCTTGTATAGGCCCTAGGGCTGATAGCCTAGTACCTACCTATGAACCTATGTAGTTTGCAGCCTGAGCTGTTATCGGGTCTCATGGAGGCTGTATTTTGTGCCTTTGAGAGGACAGTGATGACCTGTTCCCTAGAGATAAGGGGTGGGGCCAGGTACTGGGGATATCCTGATTTACTGATAGGGGTACAGATGGATGAAGTTTTTGCTGAATCTGTCAGCCAGTAGATTGGCTATATCTACAGCATTTGTGTACGTGGTGTCCTTGACCACCAGTTCTGAACAGATCTGGGTGCTTCCTTTGAGATTGCGAACATATGTAAACATATGTATATCATGCATACACTAATTACCTGTAGCTACAACACAACACTCCTGCATTCTTAGAGTAATTAAACATGGATCACAAACACTTTATCTTTCTAGTTGAAAGAGCCTCAAAAAATGAAAGAAAGAAAGAAGGAATAATTAAAATAAGCAGCGTTTTTCCAAGTATTACAGATTACACCACGCCTCCCCAGTCATACATGAACTGTCCTGGCTCTAAGCTGAACGCATGTCATTTGCAATGTTTTTTTAGAAAAGATAATTATACCCAATGATAGCACATTAGGCAGAAGATAGCAGCAATGATTTTGGAATGACTAAAGGTATGGGACAAGAATAGGAGATCTATTAATAGTGAACAACTAGTGGTTTCCTGTTTTTTAGAGTATTGAAACATGTCTAAAAGCATTTGTGATGAAAGGAAGTACTGCTAGCACAGCTAGCTGGAATTTTGTAAATAATTATATGTCATTGGTTAATATTAAAATGATTTATACAAGATGCTTATGCTACAAATGTATTAGAACTGTATGTCATGTGTATATCAAACTGCTTTTTACAGATGTTTGTGTTGAAAAGAGTATTTGCAAAGTGCGTGTGTTTAAAAGGTATCTACAGTGTGCCCTACTGGAAGAGAACAGAAATGTACATGCACTATTGTAAGTGTTTAAATGTATATGTTTTAACAGTAGAAACTGGAATACAGGAAATTTACCTCAGTCCAGCAAACTTTAGGAAAATATCTGAAATTAAATAACTTTATAGGCTAGGACATAAAGATGCTACCTCACAGGTTTCAATGCAGCCAGAGACACAAAATCTATACTAGGAAGCTTTCTGTATTGTCTTTGGGGTAAACTAATTGCTACTCTGGAAGCATGAAGGAATGTAATTGTTTTATGACTTCCAGCACCTGCCAGAGATCTGACCAAAAGCCCTTGTCTGTTTATTTTTACAGGTAGAGGCTAAATATTGCCAGCTGCCAGCAATGTGTCTTTTGTCGGGGAACTAGAAGTCAGATGACCAGAAATGATGTCTTTCTGCAAGTTATCCCAGCAGTAATATTTTAGATATTATTTTGAGAAGCCTCTTAGTGAGACAGAGCATTCTGTATTCTGTCTTGCACCTGACAACAAGAAGAACCATTCACCGCATTATCGGACCTGCTCTATTAGTAAATTACAAGGGGATAGTACAATTCTGTTAGATTCAGTCAGGAATATAATGAAGCTTAGTTTCGATATTATTTTTATTTATTTATTTGAGACTGTCCGTCAATGTTATTTTAAATATTTCCTGTGATTTAGTGTAGTAATGTTGTCCTAACCTGTAGGAGCTTCCCTTAGTCTACTGTCTGTGCTCACTTTTTCTCGGGCCATCCACAAGCCTCGGGATTTGCACCCCCCCCCACCACTGGTTCTGAAGCAAAGTTTCAGCAAAAGCTCAAATCAGCCCTGAGAAATCTCAACTTACTTTTATATACAAGCCTTCCTTTACAATTAATCATTAGTTTGCTCGGGCCATCCACAAGGCTTGGGATTCTCGCCCCCTCCCCCAACCTCTAGCGCCGAAGCAAAGTTTCAGCAAAAGCTCAAATCAGGCCTGGGAAATCTCAACTTACTTTTATATACAAGCCTTCCTTTACAATTAATCATTAGTTTGCTCGGGCTATCCACAAGCCTTGGGATTCACACCCCCCCACCTCTGGTTCTGAAGCAAAGTTTCAACAAAAGCTCAAATCAGCCCTGGGAAATCTTAACTTACTTTTATATACCAGCCTTCCTTTGCAATTAATCATTAGTTGCTTGGGCCATCTACAAACCTCGGAATTCACGCTCCCCACCCCCAACTCTGGTTCTGAAGTGAAGTTTCAGCAAAAGCTCAAATCAGTTCTGGGAAATCTAAACTTACTTTTATATACAAGCATTCCTTTACAATTAATCATTAGTTTGCTTGGGCCATCCACAAGCCTTGGGATTTGCAGCCCCCCCCAACCTCTGGTTTTGAAGCAAAGTTTCAGCAAAAGCTCAAATTAACCCTGGGAAATCTCAATTAACTTTTATATACAAACCTTCTTTTACAATTAATCATTAGGTGCATGTCATTGCATTCTTTTAACAATTTTCTCCTACTTCGTGACTATCATTGTGAGGTGAGCACAGTTACATGGCATTAAGACTGCCACTAGGTGGCGACATACTCTGCTAATTGTATCCCTATTCTCTCTGTATGCAAACAGGTTAACCCCAGAGTCTAAGATCAAAACTATTCCAAAAGAAATCTTTAGTTCAGTCCCAATTCCCCTAGCTCTACTCATCTTTTAAGAACTTGCTAGCAACATTTATTTTCTGTAAGATTAAAAGCTCTGACATAGTGTATTGTCTTACTTACCTTTTCTGGCTCCTGATTGTTTTTTTTTTTTGGACTACCTCCTACATGGGCTTGGTCTGCCTGCTCCATTCACCCTTTGGGCTCACTTCGCTCCTCCTACCCGGCCCCTATATCCAACTCGCCCCCAGTGCTTCTAGTCTTATTCAATATATAGACACTCCCTCACTCTATCCATCCAATTAGACGAACTTCCTGTTATCCTGTTTCCTCCCCCTAGACCTATACTATGCTTGTGCTTCACCTATCACTTCTTACTGCAGACACTCCCTCACTTTATCCATCCAATTAGATGCACTTCCTGTTATCCTGTTTCCTCCCCCTAGACCTATACTATGCTTGTGCTTCACCTATCACTTCTTACTACACTCATATTACTATCTCACCTCACTACTTATCACCACAACACATTCCAGACACCCACTTTTCATCACACTACAAACCCACCTTACCATACTACTCCATGTGCATATCTCACCATCAGTCCTACACTTGTCAATATTACTAGCCTCCAATATTTTCCACATAAAATAATACCTACTAAAGATAGTCACTATAACCCTCAGTTATTCAACAATGAGCTTATCAAATGATTTAAATTACTTGCCAACATTACCTCTAGGCTGCTGTTTAGTGGTGACATCCACCGAAAACCTGGACCACTCTCAGATAACACCAGCCCTTATAGTCACTCTAGTCTTAACACTCCTACACATCCAATCCTAAACAGAAAAAAATCAGACCTATTGCTAATGTACATTAATATTAGAACTATAGCCAGCAAATTAGACATCCTCCATGTCACTCTTGCCACATACTTCCCAGACATAGTAGTAATCACTGAAACATGGCTAAAACCAGGTACAAAAGATAATGAAATACTACCCCCAGTTTACTCCCTACTCTGGGTGGATAAACTCAACAAAAGAGGAGGTGGAGTTGCTATCCTTTTTAAAGACCATCTCACTTTAACCTTCCTTAACTGCAAAACCCCACAACTTGACAGTGCAGAAATCATCTATACCACACTAACTATAAATTCAAGAAAAACGCTTAATATAATTGGCTGCTATATCCCACCTAGAAATAATGTCCCAACTATAGAAAATGTATTGTACTGGGCAAGTAGTACCCTTAGTAAGGAGATATTCATACTGGGTGATTTTAATTTAGACTGGCTTGCATTTGATACAGATAATTCCATCCATCATATAAACTTGCATAGTTTTACACAAACTATTCAAGAACCTACCCGAATAAAGCTAGTAAAAAACAAACAACCTTGGATTGGATATTACTAAATAACTACTTCACTCGTTCCAATTAGGTTGCCTTCCTGATGGTCTGAGTGATCACTTACCCACATTTCTTATACGACAACACATATTCCCACCAAAACCTACTATGTTTAAACAACTTAGAAAAAAAAAACATAACTTTGATCTTGACAACTTCCTAGCAGGCCTACAAAGGTGCAATTGGACTCCACTGAAATACCTTGACCTAGATAACGCAGTGAACAACTTTAATAAATCCTTTTTAGATATATTAAATGCACATGCCCCTGTTAGAACCATCAAAGTAAAATCAAACTATGTTCCCTGGCTAAGCAGAGACAATAGATCCCTTCTGAAAACTAGAGATAAAGCCTGGGAACTATGGCGTAAGACTAACACAATAGTTTCTAAACAACAGTATCAGGAACTTAGAAATAAGGCAAAAAAAAAAAACAGGATAAAATAAATTTCTATCATAACATTCAAAACACACACCAAAAAAACCCTCAAAAACTCTGGCCTGCTATAAACACAATCCTTCACCCAGGAAGATCTACTACACCATCCCCAAACATTCACAACAGTTCCAATAGCATAGCTACCATTTTTAACATTTTACTGAATCTATAATTGCCCTTTCCAAGCAGAAAACCCCTACTCCTGATACCAAACCAGCCAAGTCTACAACCAGCAATGCCTCCTTCTCTTTCTCCCCAGCTCCTACAGCCATTATAAAAAATACTCCAGAAACTAAAACCTACCACACTTGCCGTAGATAGCTTACCCAGTGAATGCCTCAAAAGTGCAGCTGAAACTATAGCCTTTCCAGTATAAATCCTTATAAATAGATCCATTCTCGAAAACAAGGTTTCTCAGCTGTGGAAAATCTCCCATGTAATCCCACTTCATAAAGGGGGACTTTCCACAGAACTGACAAACTATCATCCAATTGCTATTCTTTCACCTCTTTTTAAGCTACTCGAAAGGTGTATTCATCTCCAGGTTATGAAATTCCTACTAACAAATAACCTTCTCTCAAACACGCAGCATGGATTTCACTCATCGCATAGTACCACTACAGCTCTCCTATCCTTCACTAATACCATAAGCCATCAAAGGAATAACAACAATTTTGTATCTGCCATCTTTCTAGACCTATCTAAAGCTTTCAGTATGGTCTCCCATTCCAAACTAATAGATGTACTAACTGAACCATCCTTCTCACCATCTACCACAGCTTGGTTTAATAACTATTTATCTGGCCGTCAAGAATCTGTATCTGTTCTATGGCAAGGTGACATATTTCCACACCTTCCTTTATCCATTGATGTCCCCCAAGGATCTATCTTGGGCCCTCTCCTTTTCTCCCTCTTTGCTAATAATCTACACAAAGCTACCCCACATGGTTCTATAATACAGTATGCAGATGATTCAACACTTATCTGTGCTACCCCTTCTCTATCAGCTCTTCATTCTTAAACACGGGAATTTTTCACTTCTGTTGAATCATAGCCAATACCCATCTCATCCTGAACCCAAACAAAACTAAATTCTTACTCTTCCAACCAAACAAGACATCTATCTCATGCCCGCCATTTAACATATTAGCCAAAGACAATACTGTCATCTCTCTGAAAACCCATACAAAGCTTCTTGGAGTAGAAATAGACAATAACCTAAAAGTTAACTTACACATCTCCCTAACAATAAAAAAAGTCCATAAGAAACTTGGAAGTCTATATAGGCATAAAAGGTTCCTGACCAAAATTACATTAGCACAAACCCATCTGCTCTCCACTCTGTTGTATGCCTCTCCAATTTTAACTAATCTTAGGAAAACTGACCTATCTAAGCTAGAAGCATGTTATAATAAAATTGCTAAGTTTGCATCTGACTGCCCATATAGAACACATGATTGTGCAACTTTAAGAATACTTGACTGGCTTGAACTTCCCAACATTATTCTTTACAACCAACTCTTTCTAACTCACAAAATCTTAACACAACCAACCAGAATCCCTGCACTACAAAATCTCATCCTTCCTTACAGTTCCAGCAGACCACTTTGCTCTAACAATAATAACTTACTCACTGTTCCAAGGCCAACAACACTGCAGGAGAATCTTTATTTTTCAGCTATATATCTAGTACATGGAGTTCCTTTCCTAACTCCATTCTCTCAATCTCGTCCACCAGCCTCTTTAAGCTATCACTTAAAGCTTATCAAAAAAATAAGTGGCTATGTTCCTGTACTAACTCCTCATGAATGCACTGATACATCACGGTATACCCCAACCATATCCAACTTCTTTCCCTGTGTTTAATCTTTTATTCCTACCAGCCTCTCTTAACCTTATATTTTGACATAAGTCATACTTTACAAATAGTAGTAGCTAAGTTCAAAGTCTAGGTTTTGTTGTCATGATGTAACAAATTTGTATTTTCTTATGTACATAGCCAGCCTTAGGCATAGGCCAACTAGGTGGCCTAGGGTGCCACTGTAGCAGTGGTGCTTTTCCAGTATTTATTTGGTGTAGGTAGACCAGGATGGGGGCACCAGATGGTGTGGTAGGGGGCACTGTGGAGCCCTTTTGTCTAGGGCACCAGTTGACCTAAGGCTGCTACTACATTTTGTTTACTTTATAATTTATTGATTATTGTAATTTGTGCATTAAACTTTACTGTTAATCATAGAGCTTTTCTCCCCAGGCCTCCTCTGAAAAAGGACCTGTGTCCAGTCGGACTTTCCCAGTAAACAAATGTTAATTAAATGTTGTGTCTTTCGGCTTTTCCCGGTTAGGGGTCACCACAGCGGAACTCCGGTCCACTAATGACTGGCAGTAGATTTTTACGTGCTGCGTTGCCGGCCCTGACGCACAACCTTCAATGAAGGTACATCCATTCACGCATGTCTCCACACAGAAGATGCTCTAGCTGAGAATCAAACAGGACGTCTTACTGTGAGGCGACAACGCTACCACAGCACTACCATCGCAGTATAAACAAATGTTAATTAAATAAATAAACAAAATAAATAACATTTTTGAACTCTGATGTCACTGTGAATATATACTTAGTATTTTCTTGTTCTTTTATCATTATTATTGTTCTTTTATCATTATTAAATATATTTAAACCTTTCATTGTGGCTGATCTGTGCAGAGATATTTAAGTGATGAGTGTACTTGCATATTTAATTGGTGACACTGTGTGGGCCACTCCTAATAGCGTTGCTCGTCGTCAAACTACCATTTGTATTAATATTAATATTACGCAGTAAAATTGGACACCCTTGGTTAAGGGCCTTAAAGTAGCTGTCAAGGGGATCTGGTGGCAGTGGTAACTACCTTATAATATGGGCAAAAGAGGGCAACCCATACAAAGCTTCTTGGAGTAGAAATAGACAATAACCTAAAAGTTAACTTACATATCTCCCTAACAATAAAAAAAGTCCATAAGAAACTTGGAAGTCTATATAGGCATAAAAGGTTCCTGACCAAAATTACATTAGCACAAACCCATCTGCTCTCCACTCTGTTGTATGCCTCTCCAATTTTAACTAATCTTAGGAAAACTGACCTATCTAAGCTAGAAGCATGTTATAATAAAATTGCTAAGTTTGCATCTGACTGCCCATATAGAACACATGATTGTGCAACTTTAAGGATACTTGACTGGCTTGAACTTCCCAACATTATTCTTTACAACCAACTCTTTCTAACTCACAAAATCTTAACACAACCAACCAGAATCCCTGCACTACAAAATCTCATCCTTCCTTACAGTTCCAGCAGACCACTTTGCTCTAACAATAATAACTTACTCACTGTTCCAAGGCCAACAACACTGCAGGAGAATCTTTATTTTTCAGCTATATATCTAGTACATGGAGTTCCTTTCCTAACTCCATTCTCTCAATCTCGTCCACCAGCCTCTTTAAGCTATCACTTAAAGCTTATCAAAAAAATAAGTGGCTATGTTCCTGTACTAACTCCTCATGAATGCACTGATACATCACGGTATACCCCAACCATATCCAACTTCTTTCCCTGTGTTTAATCTTTTATTCCTACCAGCCTCTCTTAACCTTATATTTTGACATACGTCATACTTTACAAATAGTAGTAGCTAAGTTCAAAGTCTAGGTTTTGTTGTCATGATGTAACAAATTTGTATTTTCTTATGTACATAGCCAGCCTTAGGCATAGGCCAACTAGGTGGCCGCCTAGGGTGCCGCTGTAGCAGTGGTGCTTTTCCAGTATTTATTTGGTGTAGGTAGACCAGGATGGGGGCACCAGATGGTGTGGTAGGGGGCACTGTGGAGCCCTTTTGTCTAGGGCACCAGTTGACCTAAGGCTGCTACTACATTTTGTTTACTTTATAATTTATTGATTATTGTAATTTGTGCATTAAACTTTACTGTTAATCATAGAGCTTTTCTCCCCAGGCCTCCTCTGAAAAAGGACCTGTGTCCAGTCAGACTTTCCCAGTAAACAAATGTTAATTAAATGTTGTGTCTTTCGGCTTTTCCCGGTTAGGGGTCACCACAGCGGAACTCCGGTCCACTAATGACTGGCAGTAGATTTTTACGTGCCGCGTTGCTGGCCCTGACGCACAACCTTCAATGAAGGTACATCCATTCACGCATGTCTCCACACAGAAGATGCTCTAGCTGAGAATCAAACAGGACAACGTCTTACTGTGAGGCGACAACGCTACCGCAGCACTACCATCGCAGTATAAACAAATGTTAATTAAATAAATAAACAAAATAAATAACATTTTTGAACTCTGATGTCACTGTGAATATATACTTAGTATTTTCTTGTTCTTTTATCATTATTAAATATATTTAAACCTTTCATTGTGGCTGATCTGTGCAGAGATATTTAAGTGATGAGTGTACTTGCATATTTAATTGGTGACACTGTGTGGGCCACTCCTAATAGCGTTACTCGTCGTCAAACTACCATTTGTATTAATATTAATATTACGCAGTAAAATTGGACACCCTTGGTTAAGGGCCTTAAAGTAGCTGTCAAGGGGATCTGGTGGCAGTGGTAACTACCTTATAATATGGGCAAAAGAGGGCATAGCTGGTAAACTTGTGCCAGCCTTTCCCAGGTGTTTATGTGTGTGCAAATCAAATCGCAAAGATTGTGTGTGTTAGCTACTTGGGCAGGGACATGAAGCACTGGTTGGACAGAGAGACTGTTGGAGGACATGGCTTGAAACCTTGGCTAAGTACTCAACTTTATAGCTGTGCCAGTGGGGAGTCTTATTGGGGATCTGGAGGAAGGTAGAGGAACCAGCCCCAGACTGACTGTAATCTCTGTTTTCTCTTAAGGGGAAACTGCACTTGGTGCAGAGAGCTGCATCTGGAAATACTGTTTGTGTACCTGCTACCCTCACAGTGAACATCCCCCCACAGGTGCCAGTGATGAGAACTGAGGCTCCTTGATTATTAGCCCAGAGGCAAGATGTCCATTTCACAACATTTCTATAAGAAATTTACAAAGAATGAACATTTCAAAAATCAAGACCAAAGTATAAATCAATAGCCAGACCACCACAGCAAATCACATAAAAACTTAAAATTTAATTATCAGAGACACCAATAAAATTGATAAAAAACATAACAGGATAAGCACTTTTGGAAATAATTCCTTCTTCAGACCCAATTACATAATCACATAATCACATCCCAGATCTTTTAAAACTCCATCTGACCTATCAGTAAACAGAAACTAGACATCTCCTCCATTAACCTCCAATCAGGCTTCAATGCAGCTTACACCCTTTGAGGATCATTTTTAAAGGTACCAGCGTATCACAACATTCAAGCCTTGTTCTCTGTCAGCTGTGAACTCAGCTATTCATTTCACTTCAGAAACCTCCATGTTGTTCATCAGATCTCCACCTCTAGGGTTAACTTCCTGCACATCCATCACCATAAATCAAAAGCTGTGACTTCTGAAATTCTGTATATGTTCAGCTAATGCATTGTGTTTCATCTCCATCCTAATATCGCTTAGATGCTGAAGGATACATTCCTTCGGCATTCGGTTGGTTTTACCAACATAAAACAAAGGGCAGTGAGTACATTTAGCAACAGACTAGTTTCTTAGTAATACAAGTTGCATAGCCTATGTAGCCATAAGATCTACCAGTAATCGGATGTACAAACATTTTGCTACTATCGATGTATGAGCAAGCGTTACAATGCTTGCATGGATAAGTTCCCTTCTTAGTACTTATAAAAGGAGTTCTCCTCATCGATAGTGGCTTATGACACAGCATCTACTTCAAATTAGAATTCCTCCTAAAAAAGAATCTTGGATTGTCACCAACAATCTCCCTACTTTGTTTATCAACCATAAGAAGTTTCCAATTATTCTTAATAATACCACATATATGACTCATGTCACTTCTACAGGTCAAATTCAATCTAAATGATGTTTTTTTTTATTATTGATCGGAGAGGTTCTACAAGTAGTGCTGGTAGAGTACCAAGGTCTGCCTTTACCTCTCCTGTGCTGACAAATCTCTGTCACAGTATGCATAAGTTCTGAGTATTTATATCCACAAGACATGAGATCCAACTGCATCTTCCATATTTCATCATTAAAGGCATCATCCGTACAAAGCCTCAAGACCCTCAAGAACTTATCCCTCATAATGTTGGAAAAAATATGGGTCGGATGCATACTATCACAACTCAGTAAGGTGTTCCTCCAACACTGTTTGCTATACATCATAGTACCAATGGTTTTATCTGCATTTACTATAAGCTTAATATCAAGGAGCTCAACAGAAGAGTCTGAGGAATTTGTAGTAAACTTAAGAAATTCAGTTGTAGATTCAAGATAGACAACATAGGGATAAAGATCATCCAGGGTGCTTGTCCAAACCAAAAAAAAATGTCATCTACAAAACTGTTGTAGAAAAATATACCATTCTGCCACTTGTTCTTATCACTAAAGATATATGTGTCTTCCCAGTCAGTGAAGACCAAATTTGCATGGCTATTAGCACATGGGGTGCCCATAACAACCCCCAGCGCAGCCAATAAAGGTCCCCATTAAAAATAAACACGTTATTCTGTAACACCAAATGAAGGCAAGCACAAATACGATGAATCATGTCACTCTCAAAAATCTTCTGTCTTGCGATGAAATGAGCAAGAGATGTTAAACCAAACCCATTCGGAATAACTGTAAATAGACTGGAGACATCCATGGTAACCAGATAAAAATGAACCAGCCTATTTTTATTATGAAAATGCTGATAGAGTTGATCCAAGAAGTGAGAGGAATCTCTTAACACTGTAGGAGCTCTCAAAACAGCCTTCTTCAATTGGTCTTCAACCCATATGGAGAGAGGCTCCATAAGCCTACCACTACCTGAGACAATAGGTCTCAATGGAGGATCACAAGAATCCTTATGTATCGTAGGTAGTCCAGCTATAGTAGCAATCATGGGATGATCAACAGAGAAATAATCATATAATTCTTTACAGATCTTGCCTCTTGCCAATAGATCCACTAAGGTAATCCTCACATTTTGTATTATTTCAAAGAGCTCAATTCTATTGATATGTTGGTATGTAACATATGCTGTGAACAATCTATTCATTTTCAGAATATCTAACAATCGATCCATTAACACCACCACACCTCCTTTATCAGCAGGTCTAACAATGACATTATCATTATGAGCTTGTCCTTCCATGTAGTTCAAATTATAGTGTGAAAATCTATGCTTATAATGAAGATATTCATTAATGTCATCCTCACATATCTTAATGAACAAGTCCACAGTGGGATGCATTGCAGGAACAAATGTGCTCAGCTTCCTATAATTCCTAACAACGTCAGTGTCATTATGAGGAAACATGTTCCGCAAAGTTACTTCACATCCAAATAATTTCTAATCCAAGATTATTTCATGTAGTCTAGATGGAACTTCTGGAACAAAAGACAGCCCTTTATTTAGTACTCGTAACTGTGCATCAGTCAGAGTCACTGTAGTTAAATTCACCACCAAACCATTAGAATCAGCTGAAGACATTAACTCAAGATCTTCTGCCTTTTCCTGTTGTGGCTCAACGACCTCTGTCTTCTGTTGTTCAAGTATCACTGTTTCATTTGTACAGGTAGACCTGGAAAAACTGATAAAAAAGTAGACATATCCTTCAGTCTAGCTCCAAGACCTGCAGAATTATGTATCATTTGCACTGTCCCCTCTCGCTGTTCACCAATGAGTCATAGCTCATCTTTCTACATACCATTAGTACCAGGCTGAGCCGATTGTACAGTTCCTGCAGAAAATACTTCTTTCTCCTTATCAGGTAATCTCATAGCCCCCTCAACAGGGGGCATGTCCCAAATGGCCGTTGAGAAGCAGTCACTAAAACAACATTATTAGTAGTTCTTTTGGCTGTGGTTTCGGCCATACAAAAATATTCCCTTTACTAAATTCATTAAAGTCTCTCTAAAGATTCCTGTTTTTTAACTGCTGTAATTTTAGATCATATAGGCCCATATTATGATACAAATCATCAGGTTTAGTAAGGTAAATGTCATCATGAAATTCATTTGTTAAGTCTTTCGGCAGGTGTTCTATCTTGGATATAACATCTTTTTCTTGAGGCAGAAGAAAGTCTATAAGAAGCTGCATATACTTAAAACTGCACTCAATATTAATTGCCTGCCATGCAGCCAATAAATCTGAATATATGTTATCATAGGTAGGTATATGGAGTCCTCAAGGAATAATCTTGAAATGTATACAAGCCTCAAGGTGCATACGCTGCCATTGCAGGCATTTGAGTTTAAATAATGCCATTTCTATTTCTTTGTACATCTCCATAAATCGCTCAAACTCAGAGAACTCAATGATGTCAGCCACCACATTTTCATTAAATTGTATATTTAAAATAGGGTTTATGTCAGGGAGAGTTATTCTCTTTTTCCATTCCTGTACAAGCTTATTCATTGAAGTCGTAAGACAATGATCAAGTTCAATTGAATTCCCTTCTGCCATAACTACCTCCATTAACAGAAAAAAAGTAACTAAAGCAAAAAACAGAATGAGAGGTAGCAAGGGACCAGCCACAGAAGTAAAACTTCAAACCAAAGTATAAATCAGTAGCGAGACCACCACGGCAACTCGCATAAAAATTTAAAAATTTAATATCGGAGACAGCAATAAAAATAGGTAAAAATCACAACAGGATAAGCACTTTTGGAAAATAATTCCTTCTTCAGATCCAATTACATAATTACATAATCACATCCCAAATCTTTTAAAACTCTTATCTGACCTATCAGTAAACAGAAACTAGACAACTCCTCCATTAACCTCTAATCAGGCTTCAATGCAGCTTATGCCCTTTGAGGATCGGTTTTATATTGTATGAGCTTTAAAGAACTCAAAGATCATGGAGTGCTGCAACTATGCCCCAATTTTAGGAAAATAACAGGCTAGTTAAGTAGGTTTCTAACATCAGAAATGTGCTGAATAAGTTCAAGCTTTTATTAAGCACCTCTCACAACTGTGAAACTTTAATAACAGTTAACAGCTACCACTGAGGTACAGCAGAAAGTACAAACAGCTTTAAAAGCTGTTAACTACTTCATTCAAGAAAAAGAATTAAACCTAAGGCTACAGAATGCACAACACCAGCAGGTCATAGCCTGAACCCTCTATGCAACTACGCCAGACATTTTGAAAATGGTTAAAAAAAGAATGTGACATTTGTTCATTTTGCTTCACAACAACTACTTAATGCAAAGATGAGATACTTTTCTCCGTTGTATTATATGTTGTGTGTGTGTGTGTATGTGTGTGTGTGTGTGTGTGTGTGTGTGTGTGTGTGTGTGTGTGTGTGTGTGTGTGTGTGTGTGTGTGTGTAAGTATAGATATAGGGGTCTACCTGACAACGTCGACAAGCCACAACATCGACAACCAGTTTACCGACGCCAGAAGATCGACAATTGAGAAGACCGACGGATGAAAACACCGACGCTGAGAACACCGACATGGGAAAAGGCTGTGTAAGTATGCGGTAGTGACGGACGTTAGGGTGCGAGTAAGGTAAGTGTGCAATATTGACGGTCTGTAGGATAGGGGTGGGTTAAGTGAGTTAGGGTTAGGGCGCGGGTTAGGTAAGTGTGCGGTAGTGATAGTCTTTGGGTTAGGGGCGGGTTAAGTGAGTTAGGGTTAGGTTAGGTAAGTGTGGGTTAGTGAGTTAGGGTTAGGCGGGTTAGGTAAGTGTGTGATAGTGACGGACCTTAGGGTTAGGGTTTGGGTTAAGGTTGTAGATAGTTGTGTATGTGAGGTTTAGTGTGGGTTTGTAAGGATTTTGGTGTGCTTGTGTTGTGTGTGTGCTTTTTGGACAGGGGATTTGTTTTGATGTGCTGTCGGTAAAATGGTTGTCGATGTTGTGGCTTTTTGATCTTGTGGACTGTCGGTTATGTGGTGTCGGTAAACTGGTTGTCGATGTTGTGGCTTGTCGACGTTGTCAGGTAGACCCAGATATAGATATATATATATATATATATATATATATATATATATATATATATATATATATATATATATATACATATATGTATATATATGTATGTGTATATAGATTTTATATATATATATATATATATATATATATATATATATATATATATATATATATCTATATAGTGCATTTCATTGAAAGCACATCCCGTTTGGCAAGATTCCTGTAGGGCAATTGAAATAGGTTCTGTGCAATTATTTTGCAATCAGAAGCTTCCTAGCTTACCTTGAAAGGCTTTACTGGTTAAAATTCAAAGAAGTACTGGACAAACAGACTTTAATAATTAACTAAAAACTACTCATCACATTACTTTTTCTGTTTAAAAAGCTTTGTTTTATAGAAGACGCCATTGTAAATAGTTATTTTAGTTGCTTGTTTATTATTGTTCTTTTAGATATATCTGTTTTATAATATTTCTATTATCATATATATCAATGTTTTGTTGTTAAAATTTTCAATAAAACCAATTCAGAAAAAAGAAAGGCTTTACTTTATACATAATGATCCTTTTAATAATGTGTGCCATTTTGATTCATAATTTTATTACAGCTGTGAACCATATGATCAGTCCGATTAGTATGATTAGATCCAGCTATACTCTGTTGCATATCATCTACTCAGAGGCGATCTCTGCTTAACATACAAGGCCATGTCAAACCTAGAGCTGTTGGACATGCTACACTTAAAGAAATCCCATTCCCTCAGAGCCACATGCTCCAGGGATCTAAACCTTGTCATCACAATAAACAAAACATGCTGGAGGGATAGGTTCCTGACCCAGAGACTCCCCAGACTCTGGAATAGATTGCCCATACATGTCAAGCAGAGTGCCTCTATGTTCCTCTTCAAAAGGAACCTTGACGATTGGATGGGAGAAAGGAAATTCACCCCGGCGATCACTTCAGTCGCCCTGCTAGACAGGGATCCAGGGAAGTAAATAGTGTGGGGAGAAATAGCCAAGGAATTGTTATGGCTAGGCTTGTATAGGCCATAGGGCTGATAGCCTAGTACCAACCTATGAACCTATGAACCTATGAAGTGACACCTTTACTGCACTAATGACTGATTACTTTATTAAATTTGTAAAGATGGCTCCAGTAAAGGAAAGAAGCAGGACATGTCTGGTGGCTACTGCTTCTACTTTGTTGAAACTTTAACAAGATGACAGTTCACAAATGCTGAAGAGTATGAATCTCAGCTATAGTGTCATTTAAACCTGGATTTTCAGCATGCTTGTCCATGTTTCAGTAACAATATGTTGACTTTCATTCCCCTTTCAATAGATGTTTAAAGACAATTAGTTTTAGATCCATGAAAAAAAGACTGCTTCTGTTGGATACAAAAAACAATGTTCTCAGGATACATCTGATAACATTTGTTATTTCTGCATTTCTGTTATATTATTCAGAAATTTTTCATATGTTGTGTAAACAGTAAACTAGACCCTGCATTAACATATAATAGTACACTATGGTGGCAAAAACAATCACATTCTAAATTATCTAAAGAGGCACAGCTCATTGATTTGCAGCATTGAAAAGTAGAGGTCATTTCATTAATAAAATTAATCAAGTTCAGTTTTCTCAGTGCTGTCCTGCAATTGCATTTAATGGCATTATGCATCTAAATGTACCATGCTATATGTTTCATTCAACTAATGGCATCATGGTATCTAATAGTTTATGGGCATTATATCATGGAAAAATAGACATCACTAAAATATATCTAGGAGGTATGTTGATCAAAAGTATCATTATGTATTAGTGCAACTGAAGTTGAGAATATTGTTGTAATAAACCTCTACTGAAGGACTTTCTTTGCTGGTTTAATTTATTATCTTTAGAGACATATTTTTAGCCTTTTCTACATTCAACTGTAATTTGAAGACTGCAAGGGAAAAATCTCTCACAATATAACTGAACATAGTTCCCTTCAGGCTGGCAGCCTCTGTATTTCTCTTTTTGTCTTGTGATGAAATACATAACAGCAATTTTTCCACATCTAACAATTCATTATGTGAATAAAAATATGACAACATGATGGGTCCATTACATTTTAAACAGAAATATTCCCATGCCAGCAAAAATATCTGTATTCAGCATATGCATGTTGATTTTTAGAACATTCTTTTACATACTCATATTTAACTTTTTAAATAAATATTGGCAAGTAATAGCTGGTAAAATATGTGTTTTTATTCTAATTACAAGACTGTACAGTTAGTGATAATGTGTGCATTGCTGAGTACCTGTCTTAATTTAGGACCTCATATGTGAGGGGTAAAAAAAGCATGTTCATTTACTGCTGTATGTTAAAGGTGGAAGATGAGTCAAAAAGTAAAGGTTTCAGTGTTTATCTGTCATCTAAATATTCTTCGTAGGATTCAGAAAGATTCTCATGACTCACATAAACTGTCTAAAAAGGTAGGTCAATTTAAATGATGGTGAGAAAATGGGATTCAGAGAGTGCTATGGCCACCATGACAAGAAATTAATTATCAGCTCTTTAGCATATTTAATTGCATTTTACACTAGTGCTGTTAAATCTTAAGGTAGTAGTGTTTTCCCTGGTGGCCCATGCAACTCATTGGCTAAGGCCCCCCCTACATTATAACACCACCCCCACATACACACATGCACAACCCCCCCACACACACACACACACAGACACACACACACACACACACACACACACACACACACACACACACACACACACACACACACACACACACACACACAAACACACATATCCATCAAATCCATCCAACAACAAACATGCCCTCCCCCCATCCACAGTCGATAACATTCATGGACTCACATGAACCCATTCAGCATCCAGGTCCTAGGCAGCCATAGTGCCAGTTTATTTGGCCCTTATGCCCTCTTTGCATGTACTTGACCAGACATTTGCAAAAGTTGTCCCTCCCACAAAGGTTCCTTACCAGGAGAATCCAGAGTATAAAGACATTGTCCTGTACGGATTATTTTAAACCCTATTTCTGTACTCTGTCTCCTAAAGATTACTTAGAGACGATTTCTGCCTGGCATACAAGGCATCTCTGGATCCAGCTCTGATGGTCCTTTTGCACATCGACAAAATGAATAGTATCAGATCCGTTAGACCCAAGAATTTAAATTTTGCTTGTGACATAAATACAGACATGTAGGTGAGACAGATATGTGTCTCAGAGGAACCCTTTACTCTGGAATAGGTTCTCCCATCCATGTGAAGCAGAGTCCTTCTTTAACCCTAGTAACCTTGACCAATGGATGGGAAATCAAAAATTAGTCCTGGATCTGGACCCATACCTCTGATAGTCAGATGCAGACAGTAATTCCCAAACTAACATACTCTCTCCACATAATATCTAGAAACTTCCTAACATACCTCCTCCTAATAAATACCCATGCTTCATAAGGACACAAGTGAGTTGGATTGCATGGCTAGGCTTATAAAGACTCTGGTTGCCATTAGCCTGATATACCTATAAATCTATTCATCCACACACACATTCTGCAACATGCACTTATGTATTCAGACTCTTAATTACCTACACACACATACATTTCCACTCACATGCTTCCAGCTTAATTCATGCCCTAATTGACACACACACTAACACACACACACACAACAGTGGAAGATTCTACAGCCAAGTGATTTTCTGAAACATTCAGCAGTATAAATTAAAAGTTGCTGCCCTTTCTGGTAGAGAGCACATGGCTAATTACTTTTAGCCACTCTTCTGGATTGATGCATTAACATGCATCTCAACTAGCAAGACTCCCCTCTGTGCTGATGATTCCATTTGTGGAAAGCATTTCTGAATCCCAGGGCATGATTTAGGAAACAAAATCATAAAAACATACAGTACATTTTCATTGAATAAAACTGGCTAAATGTGTGGCAAATGGTCATGATATAACTAGTTAAAGGCACATTATTGAAGATGGAATGCATGAGTCCATCTCAACAGAAAGGAAATGTACATGTTGTTCTCTACACATGTAAGTTATCCATGGAGAAGAAGACACAGAGTCTTGTAGCTGAATGGTATGTTATGGGATCAGCTTTGTCCTACCCAAGATAAATAATTTTCTAAAGATACATTTTTAAGTGGTCAGTAAGACAGCTTTCAGCCCATGTGAAAGGTCAGCATGTGAAAATGGATAGATTTACTATTGATGAAGCAGAATTAATTATGGAATTTACAAGGTTAAAATCTATGTTCCCAGAGAGAAGGCATCCAATGAATCTAATGGATCAAGTAAGTGAAGAAAAGAAATTATGAAACATAGTGGCGCAGCGGTTAGCATTGTCGCCTCATAGCAAGAGGCTCTCTGGTTTGATCCTCAGCTGTGGTGCCTTCTAGAAACTGTTGTTGATAATTCTTTATCTTTTGACTATCATGTTTCTGCAGAAGTTAGGAAAGCCTTCTATCTATCTCATATAATTTTCAAAGGCATCTCCTCTAGATCCAAAGATGTCTTAAATCCCCTTTACTCAATTCTGATCAGATCCATTACTGAATAAACTGTCAGTTTTGGGGTGCATTTGCCTAGAGACAGAGATAGATAGATAGATTAGATAGATAGATAGATAGATAGATAGATAGATAGATAGATAGATAGATAGATAGAATTTGTTAATTGGGTTAGAGCACTATTCCCATTGAACTAATTTCAGTCTCAACCCAGAGTGTGGAAACAATAAAAATAATTTGTAAAATAAAATAATATACTAAAAACAAAGGAATAGGTAATATACAATGGAGTAATGATTTAAGAAAGCAGTCAACTTTAAAGCTTTATCATAGTGCACTGTGTGTCAGAGTTTCTATGTGGGCAACACCAATAAGATGTTTTTTGAAAGGATGAGGGAACATGTGAGGAGTATCTGACAGCATGTTACTAGGAGCCCACTTTCCAACCATGTTTGTGATTCTACTGGTCAGCACATTTTTAATTTCATGGCAGTAGAGGATGTGTTAGACGATATGAAATTATGTGATAATTTGAATAAGACAGAGTCCAGAGAATTTTTCTGGATACTACATCTGCAAGCAAATAAAGGCACAGGGTTTAATGGAAAGGTGTCACTGAGACCAGCAGTGAGGGACAGAAGGCTCTTTAAATGATAATGAAAGCCTTTGTTTGTGACTTATGGTTATTATTATTTGGTTTTAATAGTTTATAATGCATAGTTGCATAGTGTAGTAATGTAAAGGAATTTACCAGCTGCTGCATTAGGATAGTTTTATTTGGGATTGCTAATACATATTTTTGAGAGTTACTGCGAGGGTTGAGAATTATGATTTTGATTGGTTTAGTTTTGATCCTATTAGTTTTGATTGGTTGAAACATTCTTTAGTTTTAATAGGAGTTTGTAGAGTTGAGTTAACATTCTATTAGTTAATGCATTGGTTTTTCATGATTTGTTCAATGGCCGTGTTTGAGTTTCTGATAGGCTGGGTTTCTGTTTCAATAGCTTTGATAGGAGCCCGCATAATTGAGTTAACATCTTATTAGTTTATGATTATTTTAAAGTAATGATTTTTAAGGTGCTCCGTGATTTGTTTAAATGGTCATACTGGAGTTTCAAATAGACCAAGGTTTTGTTTTAGGAATCTTGATATGCTGATCTATGAAGAGCCTTCATGGCTTGTTGTTCTAATCATTTGTTTGTAAGTGCAGTAGTGTAATTGCATCTAGCAGCTGCCATATTGGTTTTATTTTAAATGGAGTTGGAAGCGATTATTTTGTGAGAGTTGTTGTGAGTTTTCTGATTGGCAGTGTCATGCCATTTTAGATATGTAGTTGAGAATAACGAGTTTTATTGGTTGAGCTCTGATTTAGTTAGCTTTGATAGGTCGAAGTATTTTTTACTCTGAGTAAGAGCTCACTGGGTTGAGCTAATATTTTATTGGTTCCCTCTAGGTGTTTTGTGATTTGTTTAATGGACATGCCTCATTTTGTGATAGGTTGAGTTCTTATTTTCATTGTTTTGATAGAAGCTCACAGAGTTTAGCTAATATCTTATTGGTTTTCCACCATATCTCATTTTAATTTAATGAATGTTGCTAAGGTGCTTTGTGATTTGCCTGCATGTCTATGTTTGAGTTTTTAATTTAAGAATTTTGATAGGCTGATTTTTAAAAAGCAAACACTCTATTGCTTCAAGCATGTGTGTTTTTTATCTTTTTTATCTCTTTTGTGATTGGCCTTCGGCCATTTTTTAGTTTAATGATGGGTTAATTCTTAATTGTTATGCTGTTATATTGAACACTGATAAATTATAGCCTTAATGGTCTGATAATGTGATTTTGAGTCGCAAAAGCACTTACTGTATGTTATTGTGTTTATTTTATTAAAGTTTATACTGCTACTGAGTCAGTGGTGTTATATGAGTTTACAGATTTTATTATTTTTATACCACTAGGTTGCAATTGCAGTATTAGTTATTATTTTACTTTATTCATTTTTTACACTCAAGGTGACCATGGAAGAGGGACAGAGTTTGGAAGTGGAATTGGATTTTAATCCAGAATGGATCTCTAAGCATCCTGCATGCTTGAGTGTGAATCAATGGAAGAATTATGTTAATGGTCTCCTGACTCTTGATAATAATCTGTTATTATCATTTGTGCTTGAAGGTGAGCCCAATAGCAATGAGATGACCAATTTTCACATCAGGAAGTTTTATACAGAGTTCAAATTGTTTGAATTTAAATGCTTACAGTGGCAGTGTTACTATTTTGAGGCTTGTCTGCATCATAAAGTAGTCCCTCAAGGTATGCGAGTTCTCATGATGCCTACTTATGGGACTTCAAATGTGAAACTACTTAGGCAATGGCAAGAGCGTAATTTACAGACCAGCTTTAGTTATCTGCATCTATTGATCCATTATTTTAGACCAACTGAACTGTCTCTTGTTGAGAAAATTAAGGATCATCAGCAGAGACTTTCTGAACTGTTTCCAGTGGACTCAGTGGCTGAGAAATTGAATGAAGTAATTAATGTGGTTAACATCTATAAGATTAATTTGCAACAGATTAAGTTTAAAAAGACACAGAGGGATCTTACTGATTTCAAGAATGATTAGGTATTTTCCTGGCCTAGAGTTAAGAATACTTCCCTATGTAAATTGAATGTGGTCATTGGAGGGCAAGTAGAAAGTTTGAGCCAATCGAGTGAGGTTTCCACTCAGCAAGAGACTATGGTTGGTGAATCAGCCAAGAATAACAACAAATCACGAAGTGCCACTGAACAGCACTCAGTAAAAGGAGTTGAGAGACGTGAGGCCAATGTACAACTAAAACAGGGAATGTCTGAATCCTCACAAGATTTTTCTCCTGCCTTTGCCAATATGGAAAAAGGGTGAGAGAGGCTGATCCAAGAGCAGAAGCTGGAAGAGGAGATTAGATTCTTGAGAGGACTCAATGAATCGATCATTGAAATGGATGTGGGAGAAGGACATAGTACACTAGTCCACAATATTTCTAACAGGACTCTTAACAGGTCTGAGCTTTCTGTTTTGGAGAGGGGACTATCTTATGTGCCCTCTAGTACTGTTGATTTGGGGGACACTATGCTTGATGTCAGACTGTTTTCTCATAATTTACAACTGAAGGTTTTATTTCCGAATAATACTAAAGTTGATTCATTTAGGATACTGAGTGATTATAATCCTGTTTTTAATGCAAGTCTGGACGTCTTTTGTAATGCTGTAGAGCATGATTTCTTAACAATATTTAGCAAGAGAGTGGTCAAGAAGAAGTTTAATCTTATTAAGGAAGAGTTTATTGCATTGAACAATTTGCGCTCAGATAACAGTATTTCTATTTGTCCAGCCAACAAAGGTGGGGCTGTTGTTGCCATGGATGGTGCATATTATAGAACTGAGGTTAATGATTTATTAAGTGATGTTTGTACTTATGAACCAATAAACTGTGCTCAGATAGATGAAATTATCAGGAAGTTAAATGTATTTTATTGGAATGTTGGTTGGAAGGGGTCAATTACTGAGAATTTATACAAGTATTTATTTGATTATATACCACTGATTCCCTCCTTCAATTGCCTATACAGATATATATGTATAAATATATATATATATATATATATATATATATATATATATATATATATATATAGATAGATAGATATAGATATACACAATTTGTTAATTAGGTTACAGCACTATTCCCATTGGACTAATTTCAGTCAGTCTTAGCCCAGAGTGTGGAAAAAAATAAAAATAATTTATACCATAAAATAGTCCACTAACAACCAATGAATATGTAACATACAATGGAATAATGATTTAAGAAAGTAGTCAACTTTAAAGCTGTATTCTGGAAGTGCAGTATGAAATTTCACATTAAAATCTTACAAGCCTTCATATTTATGCAGAAAGCAGGCTCCCTCCCCAATCCATGGTTGGCCTGCATATCTTAACTATATTCTGAACAGCAGTTACTCCATTTGGGTTATTGCTCTAACCTTTGAAAATTATACTTTACATCACCAGAAAAAATGCAACACTCATTCATCTTTCAGAAATATCCAAATGCCTCAAAACCCCTTACACTCCGTCTTAATAATGTATTCTTCATTCAAGGCTTTGAAAAGTGGAACTTAGTGTCTGAATAAATTGAAAGCATTCCTACTTTACATACTTTTAAAAAAATGCGCAATAATTCTGAGAAAATCAAATGTGGTATCCAATTTCTACAACACTCACATTCACATACTTTTCACATCTTAATACTCACTATGCTTGCTGCGTGGTTTTTTTATCACCAACCCATTATAAAGAGGGCCATCTGGTTTCTCACAGCTTGCAGGATAGTCTGTACTCCTGTATCTGTAAAAACAGCACTTAGCATTTATTCTTAGTATTGTATACTCAGTCATTACCTTTCATACTCTGTTGAGGTTTTTTCTTTCCACTTTTGACATATCTAGCATCACTGGACACCTTGATCTTGAATATCTTCTAGTCGCATATTAAATAATTTATAATCACATCATTGACAATTAGGTAACTGTTACCAGCTTATTGATTATATTCTATGTAAACATAATAAACGTTTTACAAGAATTCTTACAAAGTCATAATACATTTTGAAAAAGGATTTTTGAAAATATTTATAAATCTCTAGCATGTAAATATTAGTATCAAAAAAGAATAGATCTATTTACATAGTGAGCTATTATAATTAACAACTTAAATTGAACTATCTCTATATTTCTTATACTTTAACAAACTGATTATGATCATCAGTGCTATTTAGAACTGTCTGTTATTTTTAAAAGAGGAAAACGTTGTGTTTGAAGTTACATTCTGGTTTGGCATTTTAACCATCCTGTTAGTGACTTTGCACAATAAGCATAAAGCAGCATACAGCTGCAATGGGAGTGTGGTAGGACACTTTGTTTTTCACAAGTTCATTTAGAAAGCAATTATCATATAGGCAAAACTGAACGAGCAAGTTAGTAGAGTGAATTTGCAAATGCTGTTGTAACAGCATTCATGAAAGCTGTTATAAGTATTTGCCTAAAATATCAAATGTGAGAGACGCAGACAATCTGAAATAAACCACTTCAAAATTAATGATGAAATATAAAAATTAAGATACTATGCACTTTAAGTTCAAAAACACTCCTAGGTGATTTTCTGCACGACTCATCCAGAGGTTTCCCAGTTTCTTTCTTTCTTTCCTTGCTTTCCTTTCTTCTAGGACACATGCTCGACTAGCATATGTCCGAATCACAAAACATCGAACACACATAAACGAAAGTGCTTAACATCGAAAAGTGCTTCCGTGTATGTGTAGTTCAAAAAAAAATCTACATTTCTGCAGTGGGGCTGTGTCTCCCACACACCCCTACTTTATTATTCTCACTCCGAGATCGCACTACAGTGGGGAAAAAGGAATTTTCCCTTACCCGCACTGTAGTCCGATCTACGAAACAGGCACACATACACGGAAGCACTTGTCGATGTTAAACGCTTTTGTGTATGTGTGTTCGATGTTTTGTGGTTCGGACATATGCTAGTCGAGCATGTGTCTGGATCCCATATATATATATACACACATACATACATATATATATATATATATATATATATATAGTGGCATAATAAATTTAGAGGCTATGGAAAATGCTGTTTTTGTTGTGAAAATGCTATTTTGCTATGAAATATTTGTACTTCAAACAATGCCTCTCATATTGAGTATTAGGGTAAGGGTAAAGACTCCTGGAAGATGACAACTGGAGTGTTTACTGGAAGAAACCTGTCTGAAGGATTACCTGAACTTTGTCTGAGATTATTTGGAATCTGTCTTAGACGTGCAACCAGAAGACCTTTTTTTTTCTTTATTTTGCCTCCATATATCACTGTTAATAACGGCCACTGAGAAAGAATATTGTCCCCAGTGTATCTCACCATCTACAGTAGTGGAGAATGCAGATTGATTTAGTCATATACCAAATCACAATATCCTTTATTACTTATTCTCAGCTTGAAAATGCAATTTACCTTATTGGGTTATCCCAGCCAGACATGGAAAGGAAGAGAGGGAGGGAGAGAGAGAGATAGAGAGAGAGAGAGAGAAGGAGATATACAGAAAAAGAGACAGAGACAGGGAAAGAGAGAGAGACTTGTTTTATGTAACTTAACTGTCAACCCTTTGGTTATCAAAATGGAGATGTTTGTGGAAACTCTGTTGCAAAATCATGCAATCATGACGTTGTCCATAATGACCTTTCAGGAGAAGAGTTAGACTTTCTATAAACATTTGGTTAGCTTCCAGAAACAGACTTACTTCATAGTGCCTGTGCTGGCAACTCCAAAAAATCCCCAGCCACAAAAGAAATTCACCAAGTATGATGCATCACAACATCTATCATTGTTTCAAGAGGCATGCTACCAAGGAAAACTGGGCTCAGTATAACTGGGACTAGATTTTTTTTTTCTTTCCAGTTAGCAGGGGTCATATTTAAAACTTATCTGACCATGGAAGGTATAGAATTTCTGGACTGTTTCGGATTAATAAAAAAAAAAAAAAAAACTCCTTGCTTGGGCTGGTGTATCTAATCTAGGAAATTTTGCAAGTGGGAATTAAAAACTCATAAAACAATAAGAGCAAAAATGTATGTTTAAATTTATGTTTTAATCTTGAACTAAACAGCAAAAGCAAAATGACAGAAATTTTAGCTGCTGACAAATTTAAGAGAAGACTTCTAAGTACAATGGGCTTTTCAAAGTGACCCTAAGGATGCTCGTAAGTTAGTAATGCTAATAAAAAGATTACCAGCTAGGGATGGCTTGTTCAGAACTGACCAACCTAAGCCAGTAGATGGAAATTTGCAGTTACATGTGGGCATTTAAAACATCAGCAAATGGAATAACATATTTAAATTGTGGAAAGTGGAGATACATTGCTAAAAATTGTTTATTAATGCTGTAACTACTACGAATGTGATATTTAAGCAATCTACAAATAATGAAAACAGAAATGTTGTGTCCTTCAAAAATGTGATTTCTAAGCAACATCATACTGAAACTGTACTGATGGAACATGAAATTTGCTGGAACAGTAGAGATAGCATACTGCCCCAGTTTCACTTCAAAGTTAGCTAAATGTATAGCATTGGTGGATAACAAATTGATGGAGGGATTGTTTGAGTCAGGGAGCATAGTCATAATCGATAATAACCCCTAAGTCTGAAGAATTAAACCTAAGACACTAGGAAACATTAGAAATGGTATGATTTTATGGAGATAAGAAAGTTTACCTTAGAGCACATGTACAAATTCAGACATTATTGAATAAATACTATACCGTAAAGCTTTCATACCTAATCTAGCATATCATGTTATTATAGATCATAACTTCTCCTAGTCCAAGGTAATGTGGAAATTGCAGAGGGAAGGAGCACAGTTTGATACTCTGTTGTCTAAATATACTCCAAATAAAAACGGTGGGGAGATGGGGGGGGGCAGCAGCAGATTGAGACATTGTTATGGACACATATTTCTTTGTCTAGGCTCATAGGTTCCTAAATATATACCAGACTATTGATGTGTGAAGCTCTTAAGAAGCCTAGCTTTACATTCCCATCATAGTTTTTAGCCCTTATATTTTGCATATGAATATCTCAGACATAGGCCAAATAAAGGTACATTGGTATATTTACATGGTTCCCCTATCCATAAGGATAGGGGTCTAAAGTAAAGGTGAATTTCCATCTACCCTTCTAGTCATCCAAATTAAGTATGAATAGAGTAAGAAAAATATCTTGCTTTGTGTGAAGTGGAAGATGGTTGCATAGAAGTGGTATTCTTTAGAGATACATGCCTATGCCCCCAACATGTTTTATTTATTTTGCAAATCAGGTTTGGTAACAAACCAATTTGTCCAGGGACATCTTCAGGTTGGGGTTAGGAGAAATAATAATGGGATTCAAGTGGGTAGGGGAAGAAAACTAGTTGGGGGGGTGAAAGGGTTAAATGGGAATGTAGATAAGGAGGAAATAAGGTAAGTGTAGGGAAGGGCGTAATGGGTTTTATGTAAGTGTAACTGGGTAAGGAATCACACTTTGGTGTGAACTTGCTACAGTGCAGACTTACCTCTGAAACATCCTGCAGGTACTGCTGTGGTCAGGTAGACCTTGTGGCATGGCAGAGGTAGATAATCTTTGCTATTAAAGGTTTGGGGTATGCTTGGTTGTATATCTACATAGTGTCATTGCCTTAGGATTGTTAGGTTACTAGGTGCTTGGCTGGTCAGTTTGAAGGCATTATGGTTAGGTACTGTGCTTCAGTTTAAAGATCCTAAAACTTAGACTTTGGTTAGCAGTATGGTTGTTTGATGGCTGCTATCATATGGCAGTTCACAGAAGGCTGTTTATCATTTTATGGATATGGCTTATTGGTGGGATGCTTTCAACCTATGGTAGTCATTGGTGGAGGTTCTTTGCAGTTTCATGGCTCCTTTATATCTTTATATATCTATATATATATATATATATATATATATATATATATATATATATATATATTTTTTTTTTTTTTTTTCCCTTGGGGGAGGGGGGGGTTCCTTGCCAGATGGTTATGCTAAACAGTACTGGGTGACTTAGTTAAAGTGATTCTCTGACTTAGAGAGTCATTTGTGGTGACTGGGTAGTGTCTTGTGGCCTCTTATGACTGGACTATGCCCACCAGTGTTGTGGGTGACAATTTACAGTGTTTCACGGGCTTCCAGCTTATGGTTGCTCACAGCGCATTTGCATTGTGGCTTAACCATTATGGGGGATGGCAGGGTTAAAAGAAAAGAAAAGAAAAGTAAATTTTGGAATTTTGTGGAATGTCCAGGTTTTCTTTTTTTAATCTGTTCCTCTTGGGGCAGTCACTGTGGTGCAGTGGTTAACATTGTCACCTCACAGCAAGAGGTTCCCTGGTTAGATCCTTGGCTGAGGTGCCTTCTGTGTGGAGTCTGCATGTCCTCCATGTGGTCACGTGGGTTTCCTCCAGGAGCTCTGGTTTCCTCTCACATCCCAAAAACATGCTGTAGGAGGATTGGACACTCCAAATTGGCCCTAGGTGTGAGTTCATGTGTGTGTGTGCCTTCTGTGGAAGGTTGGGCGTCGGGCTGGCAACTCGGCACTGTAAAACTCCATTGCCAATCATGAGTGGACAGGTGATCCACTGTGGCGATCCCTAACTGGGAAAAGACAAAAGAAGAAGAAGTATGTTCCTCTGGGAATGGGTGGTTTGCTGGCAGGTCACTGAGATAGAAGTTAATGAAAAAAGGATGTGCTTTGAGTTTCAGATTTCATATCCTTTCAAATACACATGCCGATGGAAATCGTGTTATTTTAACAACTTTCTCAGGGGTAAGAGTAATATTTAACATCTGTTACGGTTGGGATTTGGTTTAATGGCTGAAGAGGATTTACATAAACACAGGGTACAAAGTTTGGTTCTTAAAAGACACTTTTGGAATCTACATGCATTGCACCTGTTACAGTGGGTGAACATATACTAGATTCAGTCAGATACAAATATAAAAAATAAGGGGAAGGAAAAAAAAAAGAGTTTCCCCTGTCTACTGTTCAACCAGATGGAGTGGCGGCTTCGGGTCACGGTCACTGGCTAGTGTCTCACCTTGGAGACTGGGAGGTATGTAGCATAGTTTTGTTGTTCTGGCCTCTTTCAGAGTTTTGGCATGATGATTTGAAGTCTGCCCCTATAGCTTGTCTTTTGCTCCTAGTTCATCAGTCTTTGTCCAGTTTCTTCAACTAAAAGGTTGGGGGCTGTGGCTTCCCTGATGGTTTTGGCCATTTATGCTAGTGAGCCATGGGTACAATCCTGCTGTGGTTGTTGCAGGTTTCTGGTCATTTTGGTGCCTTTTGGGTGTGCAAAGTAGCATGCCTCCTATCTGTGTTTATTTTCACAGAATGTCCATAGTTATGCTTCATAGTTTGGTCCATTTTTACAAGTTTTTTTTCTGGTAGATTATGGGCACATCATTACACTGCAGTTTAAAAGTGATGTCAGACATTTGAGTTTCAGACTACAGATCCTTATGAGGATTTGTGCTGGTGCAGAGTTTGTTATTTCAGCTGTGTTTTGGGTTTTTGGGGCCAATAGTTAAGCATTGTCTCCATTTTGGCCCTTTGTCTCTCTTTAGGTATGGATTTGTCTGGATTCTTGCTTTAAGAGGTTGGGAGGTATGCAGGAAAGCATGGCCATAGGTTAGTACCCCTTCTTAAATGGTGAGAGATCGGAGGACAGTACATTCTCCAGGCATAGCTATCATCGCATACCTCTCAACTGTCCAGATTTTGACATATCGGACTTAGTATCCTTTCAGAAAATGTATTATTTGAGCAACTTTTTAAGTTCCCCACTTTCTAAATTTATAAGAGAAACATTTAAACATGTCCCTATTTTTGTGCCTCTGTTTCCCCATATGTTAGGTTTTGTCCAGATTCCTTGATTTAATATCCACAGTTTGCTTCATAATTTCAGTTTGTTCCCTTAGCGGCTCACACTTACTTGCGGGGAACTTTGCTGGCTGGTGTGGGGGAGGTGTGTTTTCATGTGTGGTGGTCTCTGTGATGATGGGGTTTTGTTGCAGGGGTGGGTTGGCAGAGTGGTGGTCTTGAGAGTTGGTGGTTTGGCATGATTGTATGGTGTTGGGTGGTGTTGCCTGTTGACTTTTTTTCTCCAGTTTTGGCATTCAGGATGACTTCCATGGGTGTTGCAGAGAAATAGGTGCTTGATGTCAGGTGTTAGCTGTTGAGAGTTTGCCACGGTTATGGTGTCCTGAAGAGAATGTGTGTTTTCCTTGGTTCCAAGTTGCCATGAAGAATGGCTGTCAGTCGTGCATGTGTTGTGTGGTGTTAACGGATGTAGGGGAGGGTGATGGCAAGTTTTGGTTCAATATACTGAGTACAACTTCTATTTTGTAAGTTGTGGGGTGGGAATATTAATTGCTCCTTTTCAGCTTATCATACCTCTCTGTATGGATTAAAAAAATATATATAAGTCCAATTTTGAATTTGATGCTGATACTGGACCTGCTCTGTCAGCTTTTTGGAATTGTGGAAGCCCTTGCTGAAGGTTGTCCCTACTTCAGATGTAAGTCAGTTGTTACCTCATAGTCCAGTCTTGTTGGGTTGTGGCTTTGCTTGGATTTCTTCCTCTAAGAGGTTAAGAAGTATGTGCGGAATGTCCTGCTGTTTGTGTCATATTTTGGCCCCTTTTCATAAAATTGTGGTTATCTGACAATAGACTGGAAGTCTTTAATGCTTGGTTAACAAATGATCAGTTTCAGATTTTCTGCCTTTCAGAAAGTTCATGTTAATACAAGGTTGCATGTTAACTCTTTCGGTTTGCTAAGGGGAGGGAGAAAAAAATTGTCCCTGTTTTGAACCTTTGGCCTACTTTGGCTTATAGCTTTGTCCAGATTTTGTTTGTAGACATTGAAATGTATGGTGGAGGGCAAGACATGTATTCTAGCAACTTTATAGGCTTGTAACGGCATTATCTAGGGATTGCCAACTTCAATTGGGAAGGTAATATGATAGCTACAATATGCTGGTACGCTCCTTCTAATGAGATACATGAGCTTGGAGCTCAGAGCCACACTGAGGGCTTTATTGGCAGGCTCTTAGCATGGTTTGAAGGTGATAGTTCTATTTGGAATAGGTTTTTGATGGAATAATTAGTTGGTTCTGTTTACAATTGATACCAGTTAAGTTAACATGGAATGTATGACAGACTATTTGATGGGGTGCTTCTAGGAACATGAACTTTGTGCCCCTATATGGGGGAGCATTCTTTGAGATGGATTGCACTTGAGAGGTATGGGTATGTTATGGAGGTATTTTTATTGACTGGTAAGCACATTAAGGTTCATTGCGGAGTACATATTGCTGTTGCAGTGGCTTGTAGAACAAAGTAGCATGAGGAAAGCTGTCATAGGTGCATTTTCTAACAGATGACTATGTAGTTTGTTTAAACTTTTAATTTGGGTAAGACTGATTGTGTTGATATACTCCAGTAGTATTTGCATACAGAAATGTCCACAAGACTGTTTGAAGAAATAAGATAACTTGGCCCATATAGTGCTGCACAGGTTTCATACAGACATTGCAAGGTGACCCACACATGTTAATATTTCAATTATCCCTTACACGCAGTATTTAGTAGTAACATACTCCAGCTGATAGTTAACTTTGGTTTCTGCATTTTAATAGGTGTCATTTAAACATAGTGGTTCAGTTACTGCTGTTGGTGACATAAGACTGTTTATTGCTGAAATATGTTCCTTTGCTGGAAGTGAAAGGATTTGATGGGAGGGGGGTAAGGTGTTGGGGTCTATATCATGAGATCGAATGTTGATAATCTTGAACACTCTAAAGAGTGAAAAATGCCGGAACTCAAAGTGCCTTTTTTGCGATCGCAGTACAGTGAAGGTCAGAATATTTGCCCTTTCCTCACTGTAGTGTGATCTCCGAGTTGGAATATATATTTAGCGGTGGGGGGTATGGGGGTCACAGACACCTACAATAAGGAGTTTGAGTTCCAGCATTTTTGCTGTTTAGAGCGTTTGTGATGTTCAACATTCTATCTGATAATATAGAACCAGGCATTGGGCCCTTGGCAGCACCCACTGTTGTTAAGAAATTTTTGGTTTATATGTGTGCAAAGCATTTACAGTTTTCTTTTCTTTTGCCGATGGGAAAGTGTGGAGTGGGCATCAGGCAGTGACCTGAAAGAAGTGGATTTGAGATGTGATGGATTCTGATGGGATGGATATTCCTGCCACTGGAGTTGTGCACAATGAGGTCACAGATGGGTGAGTGCAGAGTAGGCATCAGTCAGTGGTCTGAAGGAAGTGGATTTGAAAGGTGATGAATTCTGCTGGTTTGGATGTACTGGTCACTGGAGTGGTGCTCAATGAGGTCGCAGGTAATCCTACTTTATTATGTGCTCATTAAGACATGTCAGAGTTGGTGCACTTTGGGAGTAGTGTGGAGGCAATTGAGGCTGAGGTATGTCAGTGGCAGGGTAGAGCAGGTGTGGGGATTGCTTATGGGGAGTTTGGGGCTGTCCACAGGTGGGGGTGGAGTCATGACAATGTGATCTTGGGTTGGATTTTGTGAGCATGGTAGTTGGGTTGGAGTCTTCCTGTGGAAAGGCTATGCAGATGGGATGCTCAGTGGTCAGTGCTACTTAGAGAGTTTAGCTCTGGTCTTCACTGAATTTGGCATCAGCAGGGGGGCAATCAGAAGGATTTATTTGATCTGGAACCCATTTTAAGGCTAGGTGAAGGGTTTGATAGAGCATTGCAAGGTATGTGTGCATTGGGGATGTGTGAGGAACAGGTTTCCCTTTACACAAGAGTTCGAAGGTTTAAGCAAGACATTGTGTTTTTTGGGGTTGCTAGTGGATGCAGGCCATGGTTTGGTTTACCAGATGAAAGAAAAAAAAAATAATTATAGGTGATACCTCGAGACAACAAGGGTGGAGTTAGCTCTGATTAGTATAGTTGCACAGGTGACAATGTTATGTGAGTTTACTAAATCTTGGATGGTGGTTTGTATGTTTGAAGGGCTGGGGTAAGTTAATAGTGGGAAGATTGGCAGACTGGGCTACTGACAATATAAATGTTGTTGCAAGGGTTGTGTTGGGGAAATGGAGGTTCATTGGGTTACAATCTGGGGGCTATTGGCTTTATGAATGTATTGCAGTCATTAAAGTGGGTTGTTCATTGGTCAGCAAATGATGTTCTGGTCATTAGATTTTTTCCTTGTAGATAGTGGGTATAGTGGTTGGATTACTATTAAACTAATGATTTTGAATAGGAAAATATAGCCTTTGGGTGGCAAAAGGACACTTTGGCTAAGGAGGATGGCATGCAGTTGGGCTTGCCTTGTTTCACATGATGTTTGGATCTTTAGTGTTTTGAGGGTGCATTTGCCAGGTAATGAGGGAATAATTACAAAGTGGCTAGGGGTATTAGGATAAGTGAAGATATGTTTGTTTTAGAGGCGTTATACAAGGTATGGTATTACTTTTGCATTGGAGAAGGATCATAGGTTTTATTCCAACTGTTTAGGTGACTGTGTGCTTTGGGTATTTATATGATGGGGCTTGTTTAGGTGACTGTTTGCTTTGGGTATTTATATGATGGGGCTTTGTAGGTTGATGACAAGGATCCATTTTAGTTCAGAGTGGAGGGAGTACACCGGATGATATTTGACCTCAACTGTTAATGTACGGTTAAGTTTGTTCCGGAAGGTTTTGTTGATAGTTTGGAATGAAGAAGGGGGAACAGCCTGGTTAGGCTGGTGGGAGGTGGTAGGGCAGGCTTGTCCATCTTCTGTTCCCCCTCTGGTGGTGGAGATTCAATCAGTTAGGAAATGAAAGTGAGCAATTGGATGCTGCTTGATAGGTAAAAGTAAGTGAGGGAAGGAACACTGCTTATTTGGTTGGATGTTTAAGTCAATAAGTGGGAAATGAAAGTGAGTGATGGGTCTCTGTTTGATAAGTAAATAAGTGAGCTGAGGTAAGGACACTGCATATTTGGTCAAGGTGAGAGAGTTCATGCTGGCCTAGATAACAGTTATATGGATGTTTATGCTGTGATTAATAAACTAAAATATTGGTCAATAATTTATGTTTATGGAAATTTTAATAAAGGTCATCAAACTTCACTTGGTGTAATGTGTTTATTGAAGAGGACCAGAACAAAACTGACTGAGATCCTTTAAGCAGTTGTTTTTAATGCCGTTGGACTTAATTAGATTTTATCTTAGTTTATTAATTTTGTTATGAATCATCCTATCTTTTCTCTATTGCTATATGTACTATATGAGTAAAAAGTAAGCCCTCTGATAAACTGCCTGGTACTTATAAAATCTAATGTATCAAAAAAGGGAAGAACCGCAGCAAAAACACAGTGAGTAAATAGTGAATTATAATAATAATCTATAATACAAGTAGTATAGTTCGATCCCAGCCACTGGGGATGCACAAGCCAGTGCATTTCTTTGTGCCAGTCCCAAGCCCAGATAAATGGGAAGTGTTGTGTCAGGAAGGGCATCCGGCGTAAAACTTTGCCAAATCATTTCATGCAATCACCAGTAAATATTTCCATACCAGATCGGGAAGCCCGGGTTAACAACGACCGCCACCAGTACTGTTAGCCAACAGGGTGCTGGTGGAAATTGGGCTACTGTTGGCCAAAGGAGGAGAAGAGACAGAAGGCATGGCCGAAGGCAGGAAGAGAGGAGAAAGGCTAAGACTCTGGTAGTGAGGGTCGGAACTTTGAATGTTGGCAGTATGACTTATATATGGAGAGAGCTAGCTGATATGATGGACAGAAGGAAGGTGGATATATTGTGTGTGCAACAGACCAGGTGGAAGGGGAGTAAGGCTAGGTGTATCGGAGGTGGGTTCAAATTGTTTTATCATGGTGTGGATGGGAGGAGAAATGGCGTAGGAGTTATTCTGAAGGAACAGTATAAAAAGAGTGTTTTGGAGGTGAAAATAGTGTCGGATAGAGTGATGTTTATGAAGCTGGAAATTGATGGTGTAATGATGAATGCTGTTAGTGCATATGCTCCACAAGTTGGGTGTGCAATGGATGTGAAAGAAAAATTTGGGAGTGAATTGGATGAAGTGGTGATGACTGTACCTAAGGCTGAGAGAGTGGTGATTGGAGCAGATTTCAATGGGTATGTTGGTGAAGGGAACAGAGGGGATGAGGAAGTGATGGGTAGGTATGGTGTTAAACAAAGGAATGCAGAAGGTCAGATGGTAGTGGATTTTGCTAAAAGGATGGACGTGGCTGTGGTGAATATGTATTTTAACAAGAGGGAGGAGCATAGGGTGACATACAAGAGTGGAGGAAGATGCACACAGGTGGATTATATCTTATGTAGTAGGGCCAGTTTGAAGGAGATTGGAGACTGTAAAGTGGTGACCAGAGAAAGTGTAGTTAGCCAGCATAGGATGGTGGTTTGTAGGATGACGTTGGTGATCAAGAAGAGGAGGAGTGTGAGGGCAGCACCAAGGATCAAATGGTGGAAATTGAAAAAGGGTAATTGTGAGGTGGAGTTCAGGGATGAGTTAAGACAGGCACTGGGTGGCAGTGAAGAGTTACCAAATAGCTGGGTAACTACAGCAGAGCTAGTATGGGAGACTGCTAGAAAGGTGCTTGGTATCACATCGGGACAGAGGAAGGACGTCAAGGAGACATGGTGGTGGAATGAGGAAGTACAGAAGAGTATACAGGCAAAGAGGTTGGCAAAGAAGAAGTGGGATTATCAGAGAGATGAAGAAAGTAGACAGGAGTCTAAGGAGATGAGGTGCATGGCAAAGAGAGAGGTGGCGAAGGCTAAGGATAAGGCATATGAAGAGTTGTATGAAAGGTTGGACACTAAGGAGGGAGAAAAGGACCTGTACTGATTGGCTAGACAGAGGGACCGAGCTAGGAAAGATGTGCAGCAGGTAAAGGTGATAAAGGATAATGAGGGAAACATACTCACAAGTGAGGAGAGTGTGTTGAGGAGATGGAAAGAGTACTTTGAGGGGTTGATGAATGAAGAGAAAGAGAGAGAGAGAAGGTTGGATGATGTAGGGATAGTGAATCATGAAGTACAATGGATTAGCAAGGAGGAAGTAAGGATAGCTATGAAGAGAATGAAGAATGGAAAGGCTGTTGGCCCAGATGACATACCTGTGGAAGCATGGAGGTGTTTAGGTGAAATGGCAGTGGAGTTTTTAACCAGATTGTTTAATGAAATCTTAGAAAGTGAGAGGATGCCTGAGGAATGGAGAAAAGTGTTTTGGCACCGATTTTTAAGAATAAGGGTGATGTGCAGAGCTGTAGTAACTACAGAGGGATTAAATTAATCAGTCACAGCATGAAGTTATGGGAAAGAGTAGTGGAAGCTTGGTTAAGAACGGATGTGATGATTAGTGAACAGCAGTATGGTTTCATGCCAGGAAAGAGCACTACAGATGCGATGTTTGCTCTGAGAGTGTTGATGGAGAAGTACAGAGAATGTCAGAAGGAGTTGCATTGTGTTTTAGACTTAGAGAAAGCATATGACAGGGTGCCTAGAGAGGAGTTGTGGTATTGTATGAGGAAGTCAGGAGTGTCAGAGAAGTATGTAAGAGTGGTACAGGATATGTACGAGGGTAGTGTGACAGCGGTGAGGTCAGCGGTGGGAGTGACGGATGCATTTAAGGTGGAGGTGGGGTTACATCAAGGATCAGCTCTGAGCCCTTTCTTATTTCCAGTTATGATGGACAGGTTGACAGATGGGATCAGACAGGAGTCCCCATGGACTATGATGTTTGCAGCTGACATTGTGATCTGTAGTGAGAGTGGGGAACAGGTGGAGGACACCCTGGAGAGATGGCGAAATGTTCTAGAGAGAAGAGGAATGAAGGTCAGCAGGACTAAGACAGAATATATGTGTGTGAATGAGAGGGAGGATAGAGGAATGGTGAGGATGCAGGGAGTAGAGGTGGTGGCGAAGGTGGATAAGTTTAAATACTTGGGGTCAATAGTTCAGAGTAACTGTGAGTGTGGAAGGGAGGTGAAGAAGAGAGTACAGGCAGGATGGAGTGGGTGGAGAAGAGTGTCAGGAGTGATTTGTGACAGACGAGTACCTGTAAGAGTGAAAGGGAAGGTCTACAAGAGGGTAGTGAGACCAGCTATGTTATATGGGTTGGAGACAGTGGCATTGATAAAAAGGCAGGAGTTTGAGCTGGATGTGGCAGAGTTAAAGATGTTAAGATTTGCACTGGGTGTGACGAGGGTGGACAGGATAAGGAATAAGTATATTAGAGGGTCAGCCCAGGTTGGAAGGTTTGGAGACAAAGCCAGAGAGGCAAGATTATGTTGGTTTGGACATGTGCTGAGGAGGGATGCTGAGTATATTGGGAAAAAGATGCTAAGGATGAAGCTACCAGGTAACAGGAAAAGAGAAAGGCCTAAGATAAGGTTTATGGATGTGGTGAGAGAAGACATGCAGGTGGTTGGTGTGACAGAGCAAGATGCAGAGGACAGGAAGAAATGGAAACAGGTGATCCGCTGTGGCGACCCCTAACGAGAACAGCCGATAGAAGATGATGATGATGACAAGTAGTGTAGTTCGATCAGCCTACTTGTATTATAGATTATGAATATATTTGATTATTTACTGACTGTGTTCTGCTGTGGTTCTTCCCTTTTTTGATACATTATATTTACTAAATGATAAATCCAAATAAAATGTTTAAAAAAATGAATATTTAAAAGGTCTGACAGAATAGAGTCTGCTGAATCTCTATATGTGAGGTAGAGGTATGATGCTGAAAAAGGTGACAAGTTTTTAAGACAGTCTGCATACTTTTTGTGATATAGGCCTTTGTTTTTTTTTAGTGAGAAAGTATTATAGGTATTCCACTTGTGACAAGTAGTTGGACATATACATTCATACCAAAACAGGCATTATACTCAATGTTTGGCCTAATGAGTGCTGAGTACAGTGGAATGATTATATTTCCGTCTCTGAATGTAATACATTTAGACTAAGTTGTGCAATGAAAAAGGACTTCCTTTTAAAAGTCAATACACAATTATCCAAGGACAGTTCATTGTCAATATAGATCCCTAGATGTCTATTTTGGGGATATTTTGTCAATGAGATAGTTACGAGGTGGATCATGTTTGCTGAAGGATATGATAATACACTTCTTGACATTTAGTTTTAATTCTTGGTTTTCACAACAACTATTTGTTTGAGACAAGCCCTCTTGGGGAATCCTGGTGTCCTCTGAGGAGTTTATGATGGAGCCAAGTTTACAGTCAACTGAAACCTTGGTCAGTCACAGACCTTTAACACCTCTGAGAAGAAAATTACAAAGATCAGTGGCCCAAGGACTGAAACCTGGGGCACACCACTAGTGACAGGTCCTTTTGAGGAGTTAGAGTCACTCACCCTAAATTTCTAGGCTCTAATTGTGAGCCAGTTTGCTATCTAATGCATTGCATAGGGATTGACATTTACCTGGGAAAGTTTATTACTGATGCCCGAGTGTGAGATGATGTCAGACACCTTAACAGTGTCTATATATGTAGTCTGCACTATTTTGTCCTCCACTTTTGCTTCAGTAAGTTTTTCAAAGACATCAACCAGATTAAGTAGGTATAAGAGTAGATATACTTCTAGTAACAATGGCTAAGGGCAAAGGCAACCTAACATGCTATTCAAAAAAAAAAGATAGGTGTACAAACATCCAATGGAATTAAAATCTGGATTCAGCTGCAGGGAAAAGAAAAAAGACTTATGTGTTACCAGAATAATTTCAGTTGTTAAATTAGTCATAAAAGAAGCTGATAAGGAAAAGCACAGTATTTGTTAAGAATGAAAAATGATACACCAGGAGAAGAAGTGGGACCTGAACAGAGTCCTAGGTTTCCCTGTATAAGTTCACAGCAAGCAGGCTAGTCAGAAACAGGTCTCATAGATGTAGGCACTTAGGGAAACAAATGTTACTGATGTAGGAATTAAAGAATTGCCAAAGCCAAAACAGAAAGAATGACTGGCATGAAGTACCTACCATATGTGGATGCAGAAAAAGTGGAACAAATATTTGTGTGTGTGTGTGTGTGTGTGTGTGTGTGTGTGTGTGTGTGTGTGTGTGTGTGTGTGTGTGTGTGTGTGTGTGTGTGTGTGTGTGTGTGTGTGTATGTTTTGGACATTCAGCGTTTATGTAGTTCACGCAATACATGTCAATCATTTTGTATTCGCGGAAACAGCATTTCGATCGTCTGATAAGGAGCCATATTATATATATATATATATAAATATATATATTGCACTTGTTTGCATGGTGCTACGCATAGCTTAGCTTGTTCACATGGACAGACTACTCACATGACAGTGATGATGTAGGTAGCAATCAATTAAAACCAGATATCTTCAATAAATATTTTTGACTTTTGCATAAGCTATGTTATGTGCCACAGCACATCACGGTGTGGTGCACACTAAAGTATGGCCTCCAAATTGTAGTTATATTCTTGACAAATAAGTCCACAGTAGTAGAAATGCTTAATTTATTAAACGAGATAAAAGCTTTCTGGATACACCCTTCCTCAGTTATCATTACAATTCATTTAAAAGTACAGTGCATTTTATATATTCTATTGCATAGTAGCACATGACACAGACAGCCAATAGAACAACAAATTCAATTTACAATCATTAACTAAATAAAACATAAAATACATAAATACTATAAATTTTCATTAAATAAATATATAGGCATTATTAAAAGGACACACTATTATGTCATTTATATTGCATTTGTTTCTCCATTAAATATGGCTTTATAGTTATTATATTGTTTAAACTGGGAAACTTATCAGCATCTAGTCTAGTAATCCACCCATACTCAGCAATGTCCAGTTTATTATTTATATCCCCTCCTCTTATATTCCTTTGAACAACTTCCAATACCTTAAATTTAAAAGCATGTGTGCCACCATATTAATTCACATGTCTAGCCGAGACATTTGTTAATAAGTTGCTTCTGATATCAAACTTGTGCTCTATTATTCGATCTTTCAGTCACCTTGATCATTTTCCTACATAGAAACATATACATCTTATGCATGTGCCCAAGTAAACAAATAATGATGTATTACATGTTGCTTGATACCTTATATTAAACTTGTTCTTAGTTATTGGATGTTCAAATTCTAACAGATTACAGATATTATTGCAGCAACTACAATTATAGCATGGCAAAGCACCATATCTGTCACTAAAAGTTGTAGTATTGACATTAAAGTCCTTATAACATAATTGCCTTCTTAGGTTCATGCTGTTTCTATAAGCAAAATATGGCTTCTTTCCCAAAATACTTAATAATTCTGGCATAGAAGTTAATATCTGCCAGTTTCTTTTAATAATATTCTCTATGTCCAGAGTCATTCTATTATAAGTTGTTATACAGCGTATCTTAAGTTTTTTATTTGTAGTATGCAATAAAGATGGGCTTTCTGTCACTATATCATTAAAGTAAGGAGGAGCAGCTGTCATTCTATTATTAACAATTTCTATCATTATTCTAGATACCATTTCCTTTTTATACCCACTATTCATAAAATCATCCATCAGTTGTTTTATTTGCTCTGCAAATTTATTATTATCAGTAGTCAGTCTACTTATTCGTAAAAACTGTGCCCTTACTATTCCATGAAAAACATGCCTAGAATGCATGCTATCGGCATATGTATACTTATTCACCTGAATATCCTTATTATGCACACATTTTCTTATCATTCCAGAGTCATTAGTAAGCTGTATATCAAGACAGGATCATTTATCACTAGAGCAATTCATTGTAAACTTTAAAAAGGGTGTTATACTGTTTATATATTCAACAAAGTCTTTCAGAAGCTCCTCACTTCCTTTCCAAATTAGAAAGCAATCATCTATAAAACGCTGATAAAATAAAACTCTATCTCTATATTCATTTTTATCACTGTAAATAAATTTGTTTTCCTATTCATTTAATATAATGTTGGCGTATGTATTGGCCGTGGGCATACCCTTGGCCACCCCAGAAATTTGCAAATAAGGTTGACCATCAAAAAGGAAAGCATTTTTAGTTAATACTATCTCTATCATACTACATATATTTTCTATTGCTCTTCCAGTCATACTTTTATTTTTACATAAAAATTCAGGTATTGAGTTGATGCCATACTCACTTGGAATTAGAGTGAAGAGAGAGCTTATGTCAAGCGTAATCATCAAAATGTTATCTATTGCATTATTGCTTTTATACCATTGATATAATGTAGACAGAAAGTCACCTGTATCCTTTATATAACTCTTGCAAAGTGGTAAATATTTGCTTAGGGTACCCTGTATATATATATATATATATATATATATATATTTATATATATATATATATATATATATATATATATATATATATATACATAGAAAGTGGGTCTGTTACCCACCCCCTTCCTGACACTATAGGTCTCATGGGGGGTTGGGATATAGACTTACGCAACTTTGGGATGCCATATATTACTGGTATTCATGGACATGGTACTGTGAAGAAATTAAATAATTCAAAAGTAATGTCACCTTGCAACTGTGCATCATAAATGAACATATCGACCTCAGCTATCAAATTTTTAACATCCATAAAACTTACTTTCCTAAATGTACTGACTTCAGATAAAAATTCTGTCATTAATTCAACATAATACTCTCTATTAAACAAAACTAGTGCACCTCCCTTATCAGTGTGTTTCAATCCAATTTCATTATTTGCTTTCAATTCTCTAAGTGCTTTATATTCCTCATATGTTAAATTATATACATCCTTCCTTTTTGTAATTCCATTATTGTACAACTGTCTTAATTCATGCTCACATACATTTAAAAAAGCATTTAATACCAAGCAATTTATGGGTATGAACGTACTAGACTTTCCAAACTTATTCCTACTATCAGTTATCAAATATTTAAAAATAAATTTTAAACTCACGTTCCTGCAGAACATTCTCAAATCCGTTAATGCTTCTATTATGTTATCTATTGTTGTGGATACAAATTGCAGACCTTTATTTAGTAGTTTAATACAAGATCTTGATAACTTACAGTCAGATAAATTAATTATAGTGTCCTGTTACTTACTTCCTGCACTCAGTGTCATCCTTGCTTGTTCAATGGAACTGGGCTGCTATTCTTCCTCTTCTTTCCAATGGGATTCTGTTCTTTCCTCTGTTGCGAACTCCCTCTCGAGTGTGAGCACCCCCATGTCTCAATTTTCTCTGGAAGTTGAACCATATTTGACTTTGTTACATTCGGTAAAACCTCACCATTCTGAACGCCACTTATGCTCTCCGCTGATACAGACGATGACGCTACTACCAACATATATGTCTGACTTGCCTGGCATTGATTGGGTGAATCATTCTGTAGTGATTCTCGTTCTAACCTATGGGTGGTTAGAGGAGTGGCCATCATTGCTGGCATTCCTTGAACCTCGTTTATCATCTCATTGGTTGAAATACGATTTTTACCTTCCTGACTGGTAGAAGGTCTGGTTACTTCCTCAAAGGTGTCCAAGTCATACATAGTACTCCTTTGTGAATGCTTCATGCCAGTATTATTACTTTTCTTATCATCTTTGGGACAGGAAAAAATATGCCCAAGATTGTAGTTATTTATGTCCCTAAGCAGTTTACGCTGTTTAACAGCTTCCAGTTTTTTATCAAATGTGCTTATTCTTTCAAGCATACACTGATAATTAGCAGATGAATTACTAAACATTGATGAACTCACTATCTCGTTTTCAATAATAATAATTTCTTCAGTGAGCCCTTGTTCTATATTTACAAAAAAAGTAATTCATTAGGTACATATAGTCCGCATTGAGTTTCAAGTTCAATTGTTTCCATTTCTTCAATAGTTCCAGTTACAAATTTGCATATGCTGGCATTTTCAAAATGCTTAACCCCCTTGGCACTACATTTAGCTCCAAATAAGCTAAAAAGCTCAGCCGCTGCCATTGGAGCTTCTTGTATGCCTGAGTTTTCCTTTCCAGGTTAACAATTTAAAGGTCTACATTACCATTCATCTGGGGAGCGGCTCTCAAGTTTACTTAATTTACTGCTCCAATTTTTGCCAACAGAAGATTACCGGATAGTGTCAGCAGACCACAAACTGTTGGTTTATTAAACTGTATTATTGAGATGTTATCAAGTCCTGATGTAGAATAAGATGACTGTGTCATATTTGTTTTCAGCAACCACAGCAAACTCAAGAGAAAAGTTCCTTCAGATACAATGTAAACGAGTTAACTGCAGTAAACCACCAAAAACACAGTTACTATATTCAAGGAAAATAAGTCCACAATAGTAGAAACACTTAATTTATTAAATGAGATAAAAGCTTTTGGGATACACCCTTCCTCAGTTATCATTACAATTAATTTAAAAATACAAAGCATTTTATATCTTCTATTGCACAGTAGCACATGACACAGCAATCCAATAGAACAACAAATTCAATTTTTAATCATTAACAAAATAAAACATTAAATACATAAATACTATAAATTTTCACTAAATACATATATAGGCATATTAAAAGGACACACTATCATATCATTTATATTGCATTTGTTTTTCCATTAAATATGGCTTTATAGTTATCATATTGTTTAAACCGGGAAACTTATCAGCTTCTAGTCTAGTAATCCACCCATACTCAGCAATGTCCAAATTATTATTTATATCCCTTCCTCTTATATTCCTTTGAACAACTTCCAATACCTTAAATTTAAAAGCATGTGTGCTACCATATTCATTCACATGTCTAGCCAAGGCATTTGTTAATACGTTTCTTCTTATATCAGACGTGTGCTCTATTATTCGATCTTTCAATCATCTTGAGCATTTTCCTACATAGAAACATGTGCATCTTATGCACGTGCCCAAGTAAACAACTAATGATGTATTACATGTTGCTTGATACCTTATATTAAACTTGTACTTTGTTAGTGGATGTTCAAAGTCTAACAGAATACAGATATTATTGCAGCAACTACAATTATAGCATGGCAAAGTACCACATCTGTCACTAAAAGTTGTTGTAGTATTGACCTTAAAGTCCTTATAACATAATTGCCTTCTTAGGTTCATGCTGTTTCTATAAGTAAAATATGGCTTATTTCCCAAAATACTTAATAATTCTGGCATAGAAGTTAATATCCATCAGTTTCTTTTAATAACATTCTCTATGTCCAGAGTCATTCTATTATAAGTTGTTATATAGCGTAATCATTTAAAGTACAGTTTAGGTGATTTTAATATATTCAACTACACTCATTTTAAGTTAGAAAGGGAACATTTTTTGTTGTTTTCATGGGGGATGAAGCATGTCCCTAACACAAAATTTAATATTGTGGAAATTGTAGTTGAATTTAAACTTTACCTATGAAAACTAAATCTGGCATTACACTTTCAGAACAATAAGGGAATTTACAATGAATGTGATTTCAAGAAAAGAAGTACTTTTACACCCCCCCCCCATGAACAATACACTAGCAGCTTATGAGAAGGTAGTTGTTGATGACTTGTATAAATATTATGGGAACTGCAAGAAAATTAATGTGAAATACAATTTAAATAAGGGGGAATATTTGGTTTTGAAAGAACTTTGCAGTGACAACAATTTACGCATAATGAAACCTGACAAAGGTGGTGGTATCGTACTTTATGATAGCAATGACTATATAAATAAAATTCACGATATAATCATCAATTCAGGTAATTATTAAACAGCTTCACTTAATGAAGTTAATATTAGTTATCATCGTATTAACCTATTTTTAGAAGAATTTTTATTAGATAACAGAACTGATAATGATTTGTATAATTATTTACAAGTCAAATTCCCTATTTTGGCCACAAAGTTCACAAAAATTTATTTGACCCACCTTTTCGTCCTACAATATCAGGGAGAAAATCCAAGATGTTTCCCTATGGCAAAGTTATTGATAGTTGGTTGAAACCTATATATAGAAGGCTACCCCATATAATTATTGACTCTTGGGATTTTTTAAGTCAGTTGAAACCTGAATTATGGAAGGAGGACATCATATTCTTAACTATTGATGTAATAGACCTTTTTTCATGTATACCCAAGGATGACAGCATGATTAGATTCAGCAATAGTATACAGAAACACACACAATTTACATGAGACAAAGTTGCACTCATTCTTGAATTTATGGATATAGTTTTAAATTACAATTGTATATACTTTGAAGGGGAACATTACAGGCAAATTAGAGGAGTTGCTATAGTGGCTGCTTGTGCTCCCATATACGCCAATCTCATACTTCTGGACTGGGAAGAAGAATATATTTTCAAGAATGCACTGTTCAAATATATCAGTTGCTATGTTAGATTTTTGGATGACATTTTTATATTATGAAATGGTACTATAGAGGAAATGGAACTTTTATCAAAGATTTGAACTTGGCTAATGAGTATCTTAAATTTACACATAGTTTTAGAAAGGTTGGTATTCCTTATTTAGACACATTTATCTATTCTACAACAGAAGGGTTTAAGTCCAAGATTTATAGGAAAGATACTTTTAACAATTCGTATCTAGATTATTCGAGTTGTCATCCAATGAGTCAGAAACAAGGTATATTTAAAGGTCAATGCATTCGAGCAGCCCGAATGACTTCTGATTACCACAAGATGGTTAAGGAGTTGAACAATATAGGTGATATGTTTAGAAAACGCGGGTACCCCATTAAGCTTACAACAGACATTAGTAATTATGTCCAGCAAGAATGGGGCACAAAATGCCCCTTTTGGGAGCAGATACTGTACATAACCTTGACACACCTAGTAGAACGACTACGAGGGAGCCTATTAAGAACTACAAGAGAGCTTGCATTTTACAGTACAGCCCTTTTGTTATAGATGTACAGGGAATTATTGGAAAGAACTGGAATATTTTGAGAAGTGATGCAACGATACATGAGAAATTAGGGGATCAACCATTATTTATGTTTAAGACAAGTCAGAATTTAAAAGGTATATTTGAGGTTGGGTCTAAGAGTAATAAAATGATTGATACGGTAGGGGCTACCAGTAAGTATGGACAATGTAACCAATGTTTTGCTGTAATGGAAGACAGTGTTTTAACATTGGGGGATGTCAACCAAACAACAATTAGGTTCAAGAGAGGGAACTGTCGGACACAACATGTGATATATTTGGCCAAATGTGTTAAATGCCCATGTTTCTATGTGGGCAAAACCAACAGACATCTAAGGAATTGAATATATGATCACTATTACAGTATAAGGAAGAAAGATATAAATAATGCTTTGTACAGACATATAGCAGGAAGCCCTAACTGTGATATTTTTAAGTTTGCCATCTTAGAACAGATTAAGGTAAACCCTAGTGGTGGGAATATTAAGATAAAATTGGGGGAGAGAGAGAGATAAAATGGCAGATCTTACTGAATGCAACTGTCTACCCTGGTATTAATGACAGCATTTCTATCAAGCCAGTATTAGAAGCCAAAATTTAACAATGTGATTTTAAATGGAGGTTAATTAGCTTATTATTTAAATTTGTTTTAAGGTTAGAATATAAAGTGTTACAAGAGGACATAGCTTATCCTACAGCTTTTATTATATATATGTATAGTTTAGACACATAAGTTTTAGCAACATTTTTAACAAATTTTTAATACTGATGTATATACTGTGATATACGCTTATTAATGCACAGTGCACTTTAAATGTTTAATTGATGTGATTGATAGACCAACAGGATTGGTTATAGTTCTGTATTTAACCCAGCTATTTTTAAATAATGGTGTTCTGAGGAAGTCTACTAACTGTAGATGAAAGTGCTTAACGGATTCCATTATAGTGCATGTTCTCAGTATTATTCTAGGGACCGTGATACTTATCTCAGCAAAGTTCATGTTTTGTTTTTTATTATCAGTGGTTTTTCGCTGTGTTTACTACTTGTTATATAGCGTACTGTAAGTTTTTTATTTGTAGTATAAAATAAAGATGGGCTTTCTATCACTATATCACTAAAGTAAGGAGGAGCAAATGTCATTCTATTATTAAAAATTTCCATCATTATTCTAGATTCCATTTTGTTTTTATAAAATTTATAAATAATACTATGTGGCTACACATACACACAGAAACACACCAAGTGGCCTGGAGTGAGATTAGAATCCCTACCTATATAGTCTTACATACTACAGATCACAACATTTAAAACACATGCCACAGCTTAAGTCTGACATTAACATCACTGATGGTAGTCTTATGGTAGATGACATTAGCAGTCCTTGTGTAAGACAGGTGTTTGGAGAACTGCATCAACTGCAAGGGCCAAAATGTGCATATCCATTGCAGTTTGGAAATCAAAGGGGGATTCACAGTGGTGTTGTTGGAAGATACAGATACACACACAAACACACCAAGTGGGTTAGAGTGAGATTAGCACCCCTATCTGTCTATTCCTACACACTAGGGATCACAGTACTTAATGCACACACCACACACCACAACTTAAGTCTGCTTTATTAATGGCTGCAGGCAAACTACTTGTAGAGGACATACACGCCTGTGCTGAACAGCATGTGTGGTCTGCAGAGTGGCATTGCTTCTTACTGTCATCTATATCTAGCAGCCTAGCAGTCAGGCAACTGTTTTTCATCCTAGCTATGTGGCAACAGTAGATGTTTTGGCCATATGTGTCTGTTTACATTTGGATGGCCAAGCCTATGGCCAAAAACAGATTGCCATGTCAATATGTGAGTACACAGCATTATACATTACACAACTTGTTTACTTGTTGGTGTATGTGGTGGTGACATTTAGCAGGCACAGGGGGCTGTAAGTTAGTGCATTATCTACTGTTGAGCCCTTACTTTTGGTCCTTTGACCAACATTATATATGTGACATAGTGCAACTTTAATCACCACAATCTGGGTATAT